>NW_025808972.1:0-1409 GCF_022045245.1 Lucilia cuprina
CAGTTCTAGTTCAGTTCTAGTTCAGTTCTAGTTCAGTTCTAGTTCAGTTCTAGTTCAGTTCTAGTTCAGTTCTATTTCAGTTCTAGTTCAGTTCTAGTTCAGTTCTTGATCAGTTCTAGTTTAGTTCCAGTTCAGTTCTAGTTCACTTCTAGTTCAGTTCTAGTTCACTTATAGTTAAGTTCTAGTTCAAGTACATTTCTAGTTTAGCTCTAATTCAGTTCTAGTTAAGTTCTTGTTTGGTTCTAGCCCAGTTCTAGTCCAGTGTGTGTTTAGTGTTTTTTTAACTCTAATTCGTATCAATTTTAGTTCATTATGTTCTAGCACTGTTCTAGTTTTTAAAGATAGCTGAACCAACGCAGATTAATGTTTCAATTTCATGTATATTGGAGTTTTACCAAATAACTTGTAAAATATATTTAATTACAATATGTCATAACATATATTATTTTATCCAAATTAAAACCAAATATTTTTGCATTATTATATAAATAATTAATTAAATATAATTTAGAAATGTTAGGCATTAAATAATAACAGCTCTTCAGTTGGCGGTGCTTGTTTCTAAATCATACACATAAGTAAATATTACAAATGGAACAAAAACTACATGTTTTAGATACGTATGATAGGACTTGTGAATAAATGTCTACTCCTATTAAATATACCATGGGAAATAATACAAACTGCTAAACACATCTATACTACTTTATATACATATATGTATATACACATATATATTTATATATGTTGTCAAATCCCAGTATGTTTGTTGTTTGAAAACGGAATGGGATTTTAAAATAAATACTTGCATAACCTATATATAGATATTTGTATTTGCGGTATGTGTAATGAGAGTCTGAGGGAATAATAAAAAAATAAAATATATTTTAAAAGAACAAGAGCAAAAACAACAAAATGTCTATTGCTGGTATTTGTTATTTATTTTAAACATGCTGCTGTTGGTCCTTCGAGCCTGTTTTCTAACTTATAGAATTTTTACCAAAAGTTTTTGTTAAATATAATTTTAAATAAAATAATTTATTTAAAATTTTCTCAATTTTATAAAAAAACAATACACCAGTATAAATTATTTAGAATAAATTTCAAATATTTTGTTTTACTAAAACTGCATGTAGTATATTTGTTTATAGTGCAGGAAAGTTTATGCAGAGATAATTGATAAAGTTTTATGAAATAAAGTTTGTTTTATATAATGGAATATTAATGTAAAAAGTAACAGACACAACTTAAGGCAACTGAACTAGAACTGAATTAGAACTGAACTAGAACTGAACTAGAATTGAACTAGAACTGAACTAGAACTGAACTAGAACTGAACTAGAACTGAACTAGGACTGAACTAGAACTGAACTAGAACTGAACTAGAACTGAACTAGAACTGAACTAGA
>NW_025808973.1:0-2540 GCF_022045245.1 Lucilia cuprina
GTTCAGTTCTAGTTCAGTTCTAGTTCAGTTCTAGTTCAGTTCTAGTTCAGTTCTAGTTCAGTTCTAGTTCAGTTCTAGTTCAGTTCTAGTTCAGTTCTGGATCAGTTCAGTTATATTATCAGGAAATACCTAGAAGATTTCAGAGATTTTCTCCCTTTTGTTATTTTGCACTCCTGTACTAAATAACTAAATAACTAACTAGCTAACTAACTAACTAACTAACTAACTAACTAACTAACTAACTAACTAACTAACTAACTAACTAACTAACTAACTAACTAACTAACTAATTAACTAACTAATTAACTAACTAAGTAACATACTTACTTACTAAATAACTAACTAACCAACCAACTAACTCACCAAACACTAATTTAAAAGCTCGAAAATTTTAAACTTTTCCCATCCCACTGTACATACGTATAAATTCCCCAAATCAAATATTCCAGATAAAAAGAACAAGAAAAGTAGGAACAATGTCACATCTTTGAAAGGTTTAAAAATTTATGTGTATTTATTTCATCTACTTTATAAGCCAAATAAATATATGCAAAACTATAACATTAAAAAGCAAAAGAAAAAAAAAACAAAGGACACACATGTTTAAGTTCTTAAATATCCTTTAAAACACAAACGCTCAAATACGCTCTCCCACATGTGAGCTGTAGTACGTGTAGAATTCCTTTTTTTGTCTTTTCCAAAAAATATTTTACATTTTTGCTAGAGTTTTTTTTTTAAAGAAAAGAGGTCATCTGTAAGGCCATTTTATAAAATATATAAAACAAGCACATGCCATTTATTTAAACAAAAACTCTCACACACATATATGAAATTTATGAATTTTTATTAAAAAAAGGACTTTACAAAATCCTTTATAAATACTTCTATTGCTCTTTTTTTCTTAATATTTAGTCCTTTTTTTCTTAAAAGATTTTGCTAAAGGATTTCTCTTTAGCATAACAAAAATAACAAATTGTATCTTAACCGAAAGAAAAAAAAACGGAAATAATTCTTAACGCACGTTTTAACTTGAATGGGAATTTTAAATTAGTAAATTGTCCTTATAGAGGACACAAACAAAAGTCTTAAATATTTACAAAAAAAATATTTTGCTAAAGTAATTTTCAAATTGAAATGAATTTTTAAACACATTGAATGCGTCCCAGCATATATATGGTATTTACACAAGAACTTACTTTTTAATGACTACTACATACCGTATTTATTACTTCATTTATAGGCTCCTTATAAATGACCTCCAAATGCGTTTATCCGATTTTTCTTAATCTAAAACCAACTTTACAGTAATTGTCTATGTTTATTAGTCCATTTTCTTACTCAGAGCTGTATGAACAAGTTATTTTGTCATTCTATCTGGAATGAGTTTAATACATACGTAAAAATCAATATTTCTTTTAAAAACTTTCAATATCAATATGATTCAGACAATTGCCGACACATTTTATTCGGAAAAATCAATGAATGTTGTTTGATGACGACCACTCATTACCCAGTAATGTATAAAATAACTACACTACCTTTAATATTCATTAAAAAAATTTTAAAATATTTAATATATATTTCGATAGAAAGGCCTATTACTATAGGCTAATCGCCGAATATTTCAGAAACTCCACCAACCGTTCTTGGCATAGCAGGCTGGATTGTAGGGTTTCTAAGACGCTATGGCCGAAGTTAAATCCAAAAGCAAGCTGAATGCTATTGAGAATGGACAGGAGGAGTATAAGGATTTTTGTAGGGGTAATAACCGAACATTGCTCAATTGGAGCCTTTAGTAGTAATAGGGACGAAGAGCAATTAGAGACAGTAGAGCATATTTTCTGCCACTGTCCCAGAATACAGAGTCTGAGAAATGGCTAGGTAAAAGATTTCACGTTGAACTAGGAGATGTACTAGGATGCATCCTAGGCGACATTATGGGCTTTATCAGGGGAATATTTCAGGCTCTCAGATAACAGACAATTGGGGTTTTCCCTTTCATGAACATTTTCTTATTTTATTCTCCTTTTAGAGGAAAACTCTCACTCATCTCATATCTCTCTTTTCTTCAGTCTTCCTTTTATTTCTCCCAGAATACAGAGTCTGAGAAATGGCTCGGTAAAAGATTTCACGTTGAACTAGGAGATGTACTAGGATGCATCCTAGGCGACATTATGGGCTTTATCAGGGGAATATTTCAGGCTTTCAGATAACAGACAATTGGGGTTTTCCCTTTCATGAACATTTTCTTACTTTATTCTCTTTTTAGAGGAAAACTCTCACTCATCTCATATCTCTCTTTTCTTCAGTCTTCCTATTATTTCTCCTTGTTCTTTTAAAGAGATTCACCATGGACCTTTGGGTCTCCGAGTGAATGTATACATTGGTATACAACCCTTTTAGTTAGTTAGTTAGTTAGTAAGTTAGTTAGGTAGTTAGTTAGTTAGTTAGTTAGTTAGTTAGTTAGTTAGTTAGATAGATAGATAGATAGATAGATAGATAGATAGATAGATAGATAGATAGATAGATAGATAGATAGA
>NW_025808974.1:0-1484 GCF_022045245.1 Lucilia cuprina
GTTTGCCCATGTATTACAAGTATAGATAAAAGGAAAAAAAACAAAAAAATTGAACTGAATAAAATATCTATGAGAATAGTAAACAAAACCAACATAAAAACATTGTAAAAACAAAAACTGAACTCAGAAACAATTATAATAACAAAAAAAATGTTTGTTAACAAAACAACAGAAAAAATACATAAAAGCAAAACATTGAATTTTACAAATAAAAGAGTTGTATGAATGTGTTGGTTTATGCAACAAAAACTATTAAAAAAAATATGTTTTTTTAAATGTATTTGTATTTACTAGACATCTGCATGAGTGTGTTAAAAATTACTTACAACCCTGCAGTACGACGAACTAGTTCGACAACGGCGATATCAACAGCCACTAAGAACCACCCCTAGTGAATTTTCAATCTACTAGCAATGTTATTTACTGTTTAATTTAACATGGGAATGTCATTGCGAGTGGCCGATTTTTACCTTATGTTTCCTTATGTTTCCATTAATATCACTAGTTCAAATTCTCCAACAAAAATTAAAAAATAACAGGTTAGAGTGCTATATTCTGCTGATCCGAATCTTATGTACCCTCCACCAGCTACTTTTATCTTAATACTGTTTTAATTGATCAAATATTTGTAGAAGTAAATAGAAAACCCCCAATAGTTAAACAGCTTAAATCTGTTAAAATTTCAAGATTTATTTAACATTACAAACGCCATTTTCTTTTATATTTTTATAGCACCCTGAGATATATATTTCATAATTTGCATGTGTGTAAAAGATTTAAGAAATTTCAAAATATATATAATACTAGCTTATAACCCGCTACCTTGTTAGCGAGCCATTTTACAGGTATTGTAAAATTGTAGTAACCTCACTATTTCTTAATGTTGTACTACCGATATTTTAGAAGTCCCAATTTATATGTTCTCGTTTAATCCGGACTCTACATACTTGATTTCATGTTTCTAGGTTCAATATTTTAGAAATTTCAAAAAGTACCTTTTAAAGAAAAAAGGTACCAAAAAGTCCCCTTTTATTGGTTCTCAATTAATCGGAGTCAGACATACTTAATTACATGTTTCTAGGTTCAGTATTATAGAAATTTCAAAATTACCTTTTGAAGAACGCAAAAGTACCAAAAAGTCTAACTTAATCCGGGCCATACATGTTTAATTTCATGTTTCTATGTTTAATATTATAGAAATTTAAAAAATTACCTTTTGAAGAACAAACAAGTACCAAAAAGTCCTATTTTATGGGTTCTCACTTAATCCGGGCCATACACGTTTAATTTCAGGTTTCTAGGTTTAATATTATAGAAATATCAAAAAGTACCTTTTGAAGAACGATAAAGTACCAAAAAGTCCCATATTATGGGTTCTTACTTAATCCAGGACATTTATACTTAATTTTATGTTTTTAGGTTTAGTGTTATAGAAATTTAAAAAAATACCCTTTAAAGAACGATAAAGTACATTAATTTCAAGC
>NW_025808975.1:0-1909 GCF_022045245.1 Lucilia cuprina
GTTCTATTTCAGTTCTAGTTCAGTTCTAGTTCAGTTCTAGTTCAGTTCTAGTTCAGTTCTAGTTCAGTTCTAGTTCAGTTCTAGTTCAGTTCTAGTACAGTTCTAGTTGACATCTAGATTACTTTTTGTTAACTTATTTTATTTCTAGTTCTCTTTGAATTTTACTGAAAATATAATTTTGCATTAAAAGTAGGAATTTTCTCTAAATTCTTCTTGTAACCATCACAGCGTATACTTTATTTTCGAATAATTAATAAAAATCATACGTCATGTTGGTTTTGTAAAATATTGACATCCCTAAACAAAAAACGTTTTTGTTTTTGATTATTCTTTGATTGTGTTACCTTTTTCCTTTTTGTTTTTAAAGATTTAATCACTAAAGCAAAAACAATCAAACTATTTATCAACAAACATTTAATTGACTGCTACACTTTTGTTCAATGAATTGTGACAAGTTTGTTGTTTTTTTATTTGATTTTGTATCCTTAAATAACTTCTGATGGAAATAACAAAAAAAAAAAAAAAATAATCCTCTTAATATTCCGATGACAAAACAAACATTTTGAAAAGCAGAAGATAGTGTTTGCTTAAGAATGATAACAATGATAATGTAACCTTATGATACAAAAGCACAACAATAATTTTCCTAAAGTTTTTCCTCTCAATTTTTCCCCAAACATTTTTGTTTCGTTTAATATTGTTTAACAAAGTAAATGAATGAGAAAATAAGTAAAAAGCGGCCTAAAAATGACAACACCTGACAGGTGTCTTTTTTGTTGAGTATGAATAGAAGAACATAAAAAGTTCTTATAGAAAAATGGTTCGAAAATTCTCGTCAATATTGTTTGTAAGCGGATATCCTTTCTACACATATTCAACTAACACCGAAGGAAGATGACAAAAAATATAAAAAAATATGTGGGAAAAAATCAAGCTGAGAGTTCGATTTTTCATTGTTTTTTGTTCAGCTTAAGTACTCGTAGTCATGTTTGTATTTAAAGTTGTATCAGGCTTAAATGCAGTATGTGGGTATTATGACTCTAAGGGGAATAATATGATGTTATCTATGTGAAGTGATTCAAAACACGTGAACAACAATAACATCAAGGACAGAAACAAAAACAATATCAGGTAATTGAGCTCAGTGACTGGAAACTTTGAAAATATATGTGTATGTGTCGTTGTGTTCGCTTTTGTGTATTTTCATGTTTGAAAATTATCCAGAGATTTAAACAAAATCAATAAATCATATTTTTTCCATTTCAACATTTTGTTCGTTTGTTTGACTTTTGTTTTAGTTGTTGGTTGTTAATCTTATTATTCTTTACAAAACTTTTTGTGGAGTTGTATATAATTAATTAACCTCATAATATGGTAAAAACCAAAAAATAATAGCAAAAATATTTATATTTACTTACTCGTGCATTTAAATATACATATATGTGGTAACATACATAAATATTTTTTGTATCAAACGCCACATGAAATGTGTAAAATTTTGTATTATCCATAATTGGAGGATTATATTATATTTCTGTGTGTTTTGCGTTAAACTGAAATGTTAATCATTAAAGCGGAAGTTGAAAATGGTTTGTTTATCACCAAAAAGTTTTGTTAAATATAAAACAAATATTTGTGTGTGTAGAACACAGTAGGATTACACGTGTAATGTCGTGAAGCGTCTGGTATAAATGATGAAAGTAAACAATTAATAAAATATCATGAAAACATATGCAGAAATTTTTCACACTTCAGTAAATATTGGAAAAGAGAAAAATTATGAAATGAAAGAGAACTAGGGTACAACTAGAACTGAACTAGAATTGAACTAGAACTGAACTAGAACTGAACTAGAACTGAACTAGAACTGAACTAGAACTGAACTAGAACTGAACTAGAACTGAACTAG
>NW_025808976.1:0-2043 GCF_022045245.1 Lucilia cuprina
CTGAACTAGAACTGAACTAGAACTGAACTAGAACTGAACTAGAACTGAACTAGAACTGAACTAGAACTGAACTAGAACTGAACTAGAACTAAACTAGAACTGAACTGCAACTAAACTATTCCATTAAGTCGATATGTAAGCATTTTTCTTTAAGTGTCTTATGTAGGAAAATACAACAGCAAAAAAAGACATAAAAAAAGAAAACGTGATGTAACTTGAGTTAATTTAAGTTTAGCACTTCTGAATCACCAACACATACAAAATTGCTTACCAACCCTCATTTGGTGTTGTTTTTCTTTACAACACCAATAACAATATATGTAACAAATAATGTCTGTCTGCCAGTTTGTCTATTTAGTATATGTAAATGGGTTTACAACAGTAAATGTTACTTTGTATATCATGTATTTGTTTTAATCTTCATTGATGTCAATTAACATGTACACACAAAAAAGGATACAACATTGACCTTGATGTCAGTCAACCATGAATATATTCTATTTATCTGAATATGAATATTAAATAAAAGGATTAAACAAACAAACATTATGATTGATGAGTTTAGATTGGGTTAATGACAACAAGACCAGTTCAGGATTTAATATTTGTTTTAAGAAGTGTAAACTGAAGAATGTTTTTGTATGGATTATTTTCACATTAACAAGGTTTCTGGAAAATATTATAAGGTTAATGAAACAAATATTTTTTAAACTTAAATGGATATTTACAAGACAAATTATAAGAAGTATTTTATTAGTAGACTTTATATTCACTGATTGTTTAGTTGTTTAAGAACAAATATGGCAGCCTTACATAAAATGTATTAAATTACTAAGGGAATGTTAAATTCTTTAAAAATTTATGTTAACACGCAAATGTTCATGATAAACAAGAAAGCTATTTATTGCCTTATTTTTATTACTTACTTATTATTCACACTTATTAAACTAATGATTTATTTACCTGTTGTTATTATATAATTTGTTTTTTACATTTTTTTCTATATATAAAAAAGGTAACAGTTAATTTTTTTTCTTTAAGTTATTGTTTTTTTTTCTCTTGGAAAAAATCAGTAAAGATTCATTGCTAAACATATGGGGAATTTCGTGTCAAGTGAACCAACTTTAAAAACTTTTCCGATTTATATGAAATTTGCAGCAAGTACTATGTGATAGTAGGCCAGACAGCTCTATCGGTCAAGAACTGCCGGAATTAGAGGGGGTCAAATTTGGACATTTTTTGTCATACAGGGTTTTATTTAAATCAGTGTATCTTTTCGCCTATTGGTCCTGGCAAAAATTGTGCAAAGGAGTTCAGATAGTTATTTCTTCATTATTTTCAAACATTTTTTAAATTCTTAAAAAAATTTCCTATAGTACAAATGGTTGTGCAAATTTTGTCAAAATTGATTTTTTGAGTTGGGTCACTTGACATGAAATTCCTTATATACTAAAGATAAATTTGATTTATTAAAAATAAATGATAAATAATAACAAAGATTTTTAAAAAAATACTCATTTTCGAAGTCTGTTTTTTACTGCTAATTATAAACAGAAAAAGGATACACATTTTTAATAATTTTTTAACTAAATCATATCTTTTAGTTGAAAATATTTTATTTTCTTTAAATTATAAATAATGTGTTTTTTATATTTTTGTTTATACATTTAATAGAATTTTCTGATTATTTTCAATTTCTTGTCTCGTTACAAAAAAAAACAAGTAGGAAAGTATAGTCGGGCATGGCCGACCATATGATACCCTACACCATGAGTATATTTTTACAATTTTTTCTTTTATAAAATTTTTATTTTTTGTAAAGAAACTTTTATGTTGAATATTACCATAATTCCAAAATATTTAAGCCATTTATTGATAAAAAAAACTAAAATTTCTAAATGAGGCTTTATATATGTCAAATATGGGTCGATCCTAGGTAAATTTGGGAAAAGGATATATTTCTAAATAACAGTTAGTTTTGTTGAGTTTCATTGCGATACAAATGGTTACAAGTCAGTTTTAGACGTTTAAGTCATTTTTTGA
>NW_025808977.1:0-1452 GCF_022045245.1 Lucilia cuprina
TAACTAACTAACTAACTAACTAACTAACTAACTAACTAACAAACTAACAAACTAACAAACTAACTAACTAACTAACTAACTAACTAACTAACTAACTAACTAACTAACAAACTAACAAACTAACAAACAAACTAACTAACTAACAAATTAACTAACTGACTAACTAACTAACTAACTAACTAACTAACTAACTAACTAACTAACTAACTAACTAACTAACTAACTAACTAACTAACTAACTAACTAACTAACTAACTAACTAACTAACTAACTAACTAACTAACTAACTAACTAACTAACTAACTAACTTACTAACTAACTAACTAACTAACTAACTAACTAACTAACTAACTTACTAACTAACTAACTAACTAACTAACTAACTAACTAACTAACTAACTAACTAACTAACTAACTAACTAACTATCTATCTATCTATCTATCTATCTATCTATCTATCTATCTATCTATCTATCTATCTATCTATCTATCTATCTATCTATCTATCTATCTATCTATCTATCTATCTATCTATCTATCTACATTTCTACAAGTTTAAATTATTTTAGAAAAATTATAACATTTAGTAAAAATTTCCATAAAATAAATCTTTAAAAAAAAATAAATAAAAAATTACCTACAAATATTAAATTTAATTAAATAAAAAATGTAAATTTATTAAAAAATTTTATTTATAAAATTGTATTTTAATTTGTATTTTAATTTAATTTGTATTTATTATCTGAACAACATTCAAGTTTTAACTTTTCTGTAGTTTTTTTAACCGTGTAATATGTATTAGGTAACTAACAATACATACAAATGTATGTACATATCGTGGGCAAATATTTACGGAATTCATAAAAAATTCTTGAATATTTTTATTAAAATAATAAAACAATTTTGTTTAATAAATTTCTATAATTTTCTTGGCAATTTAATTTAAATTTTAAATATAATAAAAACAACAGATTACATGAGATGTAAAGAACATTTAAAAGTCAATTCGAAATAAAATAATAAGTTAAATTTCGCAAAAGTAAAGAAATTGTTGGAAAAAACTCTAATATACACACATTTACAATATTTTTACTTACACATACATACATTCATATTATATTCTGCAGACATAAACATATGTAAGGATTAAGAATGGAATTACAATGTGATAGGAAAACATAGATATATACATGCATGCCTACATACATACATACATACATACATACATACATACATACATACATACATACATACATACATACATACATACATACATGCATACATGCATACATAAATATATACATACATAAATAATCTAGTCTATTCTAGCCTATAGTCTAGTCCATAGTCTAGTCTATAGACTAGTCTATAGTCTAGTCTATAGTCTAGTCTATAGTCTAGTCTATAGTCTAGTCTATAGTCTAGTCTATAGTCTAGTCTATAGTCTAGTCT
>NW_025808978.1:0-2006 GCF_022045245.1 Lucilia cuprina
ACTGAAGTAGAACTGAACTAGAACTGAACTAGAACTGAACTAGAACTGAACTAGAACTGAACTAGAACTGAACTAGAACTGAACTAGAACTGAACTAGAACTTAACTAAGCATTTATTTAATATTCTTATCTTTAAAAGATTTTAATTATTAAACACAAATGCCACGTATTTTCATATTTAATAACATTTCCTTCTTTACATTCAATAACACCTGCGATCTTTATAATACCTAATAATAAGACAGACACCCCATAAGATATGCAAGCAATTAATTCAAAACAAATTTAATGAAAAGTATGCTTCATTTAAAATTCAAATTTAAAAAAAAATACATAAATTATATTTCTAAACAAAAGTCTTAAAATCAAAGAAATTACAACAAATCAATAAAATTTGTAATATAAAAAACAAAAATATTACAACAAAAGTAACAGCAACAGTTTTTGTTTTTAAATTAAAGAAACCCAGTAAAGACATTTGTCAAAAAGTGCTTATTAAAATAACAACGCATTTAGCTTGTAGATAAGTATTTACTTAGAGGATAGGGAAGGGGGTGTTAAGTATTAAGTAAATTTTTAAATTGAATTTCTATATTTATGTTGGCAACCAACTGTTACCAAATCTATTGACCAATTTAATATGCCACTAAATCTTCTTAAAGCGAACACAAATGAAATCTATAATATTTATTTAGTATTGTTGTTTTTCAAAAAAAATTTATATATATATATATGAAATGAAGATAATTTTTGGCCAAAAAATATATATATTACTAACAACATAAAACACAGACATGGTAGAGATAGAAACCATGACAGAGAGTAGAGGGAATGGCATTAAATGAAATGAATTTTATTAATAGTCCTTTAAGGCTTAAAGTGTTTTGTGTGCAAATAAATATGATACGATGAATATCATGTAGAATTTGAAGTAAGAATAAAACAAAATCAAAACAAAACTTAAGGTTATTAATAATAATTGTTTGTTGCAAACAGCAACAAAATATTGTTATTATTTTCATTAACATCTTAAATACAAAAACAATGTTTAAATATATATAGAATTCAGACAATAAATTCAATATTCATTTCATGCTATAATATACAATGAACATAATAATTGTTGTTAATATGTTTTCAAGAGGCCTACTTGTTTCTAATTTATACAAAATATAAATAAGCTTTAAGTTATTTGAACCTTAACTAAGTGTGTTTACAGGCTAAATTTTAATATAGAATCGATAAAATTAAATTATTTAAAAAATAATACAAATACATACAATATTTCTTAATCAATGCTCTTCAAAATCTTGTATACATTTTAAAGTTAATATGTTGTTGAACAAGGAAAATTATATAAAAAATCCCTAAATATATGCTACAATATTTTCTTTTATATTTCACTTATTTCACCCTCTCCTTAAAACCATTTACCAAAAAATATATAAAACATATTTTTAGTTGTTCATTAACATATGTAATTTTTATTATATACAATACATATATTTAGATGTTTTTAGGTTTTCAATATTCATGTCTAGTATTTTATTCTTATATAATTTTTAAGAAATATATTTATTTAATATTTTTAAATGTTTTCTATACTAAATTTTCTCATGTTTTATGCTTCTTCTAAGTAATTCTTTTATGTTTTCTTTTCATTTTATTTTAAACCATATAAATTGTGTTTTCTCTGTCGTCTTAAATGATTTTTCCTCTTGAAATATTCTTAAAATGTTAAACAAAAACAACAAAAAAATAAATGTATAAAAATAATACTTTTGTTGTTGTAAACCTGTGCTAAATACTGTACACAGTTTTGTAAGCAAACCCTAACTCATCTACATTATTTGTTCTTAAATTTATTTTTGTTATTTTAACTCAACACAATTCATATCGAAGCTTAAGTTTTGCTGTGATTTAGTTTACAAGGTGACCAACTATAGTTAAATAAAAACAGAACTAGAACTAGAACAGAATTATAACAGAACTAGAACAGAACTAGA
>NW_025808979.1:0-2025 GCF_022045245.1 Lucilia cuprina
CTAGTTCAGTTCTAGTTCAGTTCTAGTTCAGTTCTAGTTCAGTTCTAGTTCAGTTCTAGTTCAGTTCTAATTCAGTTCTAGTTCAGTTCTAGTTCAGTTCTAATTCAGACCTAGTTCAGCTCTAACCCAGTTTAAGTGCAGTTCAGTTCCAAGTTAGAGCAAAGTAAGATTTTTTAAAATTCTATATAAAATTTTGTCTCAACTTGTAATATCTCGTTCTTTGGTTTCCTTGGGCATTTCATATCTGTAAGTCTTTCCTTTATAACAATTTGTGATGTAGTCCTTGGCAGATGCTTAAAAACTTATTGATTTCGTTTTCAAGTAAACATTTAGTGTTGCCGCGTTACAATACTAATGATTATACAAGAATTTATCGACAGATAAATTTTATCGATGCTTGTGAAAATGTCTTTAATTAAAATGATTGCATGTTAATACATTTTGATGAAATATACATATTTACTTAGTTAACTAAAAATAGCTCATTTTTATTTTATTCTTATTTAAAAGCATAGGTTTATAAAATCTTCATTACACAATTATACACCCACGCATCTAACATTTTAAACTGCTGATACTGCTTGCATACATATGCATATGTAATAATATATAGTTTCTGAAGTGCATTGTATCATAAAAGGGTTTACAAAATTTTATAAAATGAGTTTCAATATGTTAAAAAACATTTTCTCAAACTACTATTATAAGAAAAATACACTGTGCTCGAAAACATGGTACCAAAGTGGCCTTTAAAATTAATAATGAAATCGTTACTCCCTTAAGAACTAATAAAATATATTTGTATGGAAATCTTTATCACATCAAGGCGAATAAAATTCCTCAGCAAAAAAATAATTTTAATCGACTATTATAAAAAACTTGGATTAGCTAAAATATTTTTTATAAAACTGCTAAATATACAAACAGGGGTTGATAACTATTTTATATTTCTAAATTGACTATATCTTTTATGGCAAGAAATACAAAACAAATTAAACTAATTAGAACGAAATGATTTGGCATAAAAACTAGACATATTTTCTTATAAAAATGTTACCTTTTTTCCACAATTTCCTTTTCTCAGTAGCCTCATACACACACCACAGCTATATTGTTTAAATGAAAATAAAATATTTTTAATACTTTCAGTTCCTTAATCCTTGTAAACTTATGTGAAGTTCATACTTGAGATTGACACTTATATTTCCTCTCTCGCATGAAAAGGAAATGTCTAAAAACTATAACGTGTAATGGGGGAAGAATAACTGAAAGTGAAAAGAACAGAACAGAAGGATAACCTTCTTCACTTTTTATACATATATTTTTTTAATTTCCTATTAAAAAGTAAAATAGCATGAAACTAAACAGACAAAAACTGAAAACAAATGAAAAAAAAATTTCATATAGAAATGAGTATAAAAGTTTAATAAGACAAGTCCGATTATAATGGTACTTACACTAAATACCTCTAGCTTATAAGGTGTTTTTCATACTTTGACTAAAAACATTATGTGGATTTGGCATGGAAAACTTAAAATTTAACTTATTTTTCTAACTTTTAACCTCTTGCTAAGTAGTCTAGCAGGCTATACTATTGACTAGTCTATAGTACAGTTATAAGTATACATCTATAGTCTTTAGTCCATTGTCTAGTCTATAGTCTAGTCTATAGCCTTGTCTATAGTCTATATTCTAGTCTATAGGCTGTCTATAGTCCAGTTATAAGTATAAACCTATAGTCATTAGTCCATAGTCTAGTCTATAGTCTTGTCTATAGTCTATAGTCTTGCCTATAGTCTTGCCTATAGTCTATAGTCTAGTCTATAGTCTAGTCTATAGACTAGTCTATAGTCTAGTCTATAGTCAAGTCAATAGTCTAGTATATAGTCTAGTCTATAGTCTAGTCTATAGTCTAGCCTATAGTCTAGTCTATAGCCTAGTCTATAGTCTAGTCTATAGTCTAGTCTATAGTCTAGTCTATAGTCTAGTTTATAGTCTAGTCTATAGTCTAGTCTATAGTCTAGT
>NW_025808980.1:0-1509 GCF_022045245.1 Lucilia cuprina
TTCTAGTTCAGTTCTAGTTCAGTTCTAGTTCAGTTCTAGTTCAGTTCTAGTTCAGTTCTAGTTCAGTTCTAGTTCAGTTCTAGTCCAGTTCTAGTTCAGTTCTAGTTTTCTCTCGTTTTAAATACTTCTCTATAGAAATGTGTCTAGTCACGGTTCTTTTGATAATTGTCTTTTTCTGTTTATAACATAAACTCCTTGGCATTAACCAATTTTGATTTGTTTTAAATAATAAAATAATGAACCTTTGTCTAAAATATTTTTTGACATTTTTTAAAGCAAAAAAATAAAACAAAATAAACAAACAATTAAAAAAACTTGAAGTCTCAAACCTTATAATAATTCTGTTCTAAACTTGTTAATATTGGCTTAACATGTTGTCTTCTTTATTGTGATAATTTGTTTTTAATTAATTGATTTTTTACATATTTTAAATACACTGCATAATATAAGATAAATGGTACAACATAAAGCTTTAAAATGAATTTGATTTTTGTGCCTGAGGGCGTATGATTAATATTAATTCAACAGTTATATAGGAAAGTCTTTAATAACTTGAATATATTCTACGCGATATTTTTAAATTTTCAAATTTAACAAAATAAAATGTACTGTTTTACATGCAATTTTAACCCAATTTCTACTCATTTCACCCTCACTGTATGGACGTCGCAAAAAGAATTGTTTATTGGAAATACCAGATATTTTAATAATTGTTTATGCATTGTTTTGTTTGTTGTATAAACTTTTGTTGTCTCTGTTTAATATTCTGGTTATTCTTGTCATTTTTGTATTAGCTACTAGCATTTTATAAAAAAAGACAAAAAAATTTGCGGGTTTTTAAACCAGTTTACTAAGAATACAACATTTTTGAACTGCATAATAATAGAAGAGTTTATTTGTTTTAAGCAGATGTTAATTCAATAGCGTATAATTAAGTTTTTTTAATTACTTTTACGAAGTTTTAAACCAAACTTATGATTGATTTAAAATATGCTAAAAATAGTGAAATAAATACAACTTAAAACTAGAACTAAACTGTAACCGAAAGAACTGAACTAACTGAACAAGAACTAGAACTGAACTAGAACTGAACTAGAACTGAACTAGAACTGAACTAGAACTGAACTAGAACTGAACTAGAACTGAACTAGAACTGAACTAGAACTGAACTAGAACTGAACTAGAACTGAACTAGAACTGAACTAGAACTGAACTAGAACTGAACTAGAACTGAACTAGAACTGAACTAGAACTGAACTAGAACTGAACTAGAACTGAACTAGAACTGAACTAGAACTGAACTAGAACTGAACTAGAACTGAACTAGAACTGAACTAGAGCTTAACTAGAACTGAACTAGAACTGAACTAGAACTGAACTAGAACTGAAGTAGAACTGAAGTAGAACTGAACTAGAACTGAACTAGAACTGAACTAGAACTGAACTAGAGCTTAACTAGAACTTAACTAGAACTGAACTAGAACTGAACTAGAACTGAACTAGAACTGA
>NW_025808981.1:0-1047 GCF_022045245.1 Lucilia cuprina
AACTAGAACTGAACTAGAACTGAACTAGAACTGAACTAGAACTGAACTAGAACTGAACTAGAACTGAACTAGAACTGAACTAGAACTGAACTAGAACTGAACTAAAAGCTAAGTTAGAACTGAATAACTGTCGACGCCAACAGATAACTTCTTGTTTGTAAAGTTAGGACTGAATTTCCACTTGGCCCCACTATTCTGTCTTCGTCGTATGTAATCTATATGTTTTTGATTCGCTTGTATATATATGATTCTTAGTGTTTGTTTGTTCGTTCATTGGCACGAGTACGAGTTCTATTTAATACAGATTTTACGGTTATGAGTAGTATTCTTTTCTCTACTGTTTTTGGTGCAGTTATCTGCACCCAATACCTAGTATTTCGGTTACACAATTTTCATGTGTTTCAAAAAAGGATTCTATGTTGTTGTAGTGGGTTTACTTTTTGTCTGCTGTTTATTGTTATCGTCATCGCTCGTATCACATGTTTTGAAGGGCGAAAAGTCTGGTTGCATGAAAAGAGTTAACAGGATAATGTTGTAACAAAATTTATAAACATATAAAACCGAAAAAACGTATTTTAAAACTTTAGTGAAAAGGGTATATATTAGTAAATATATTCTGAATCCTTACAGAGATTTCGACTTAGACACGTCTGTTCGTCTATGTGTCTCTGGAAATCAATTTTCTAAATCAGACCTTCTATAAATAATGAAAATAAAACCTAAAATCAGAAAAATTCTCTGTAAATTACAACAAAAATACATCTATTGTTGTGGCTCTGCAAAGTTATACTTAGCTCTTGTCATAAAGCACAATCATTGTCAGCAAATTTTATATATCTTTATTATTGACACCTGAACGTATACGTGTTAATGATATTACAAATATTAAGTATACGCCTCATATAGGTAAGCACTTTAAATATTTTCGTAACAAGTAAAACAGTTCTAGTTCAGTTCTAGTTCAGTTCAAGTTCAGTTCTAGTTCAGTTCTAGTTCAGTTCTAGTTCAGTTCTAGTTCAGTTCTAGTTCAGTTCTAGTTCAGTTCTA
>NW_025808982.1:0-1907 GCF_022045245.1 Lucilia cuprina
ATATATTTTTCTATATACTACGCAAAAAACTATAGTCTAGTCTACAATCTAGTATAGTGTATAGTCTATAGTCTGGTCTATAGTCTAGTCTATAGTCTAGTTTATTGTCTGGTCTATAGTCTAGTCTATAGTGTAGTATATAATCTAGTCTATAGCCTAGTCTATAATCTAGTATATAGCCTAGTCTGTTGTCTAATCTATAGTCTAGTATATAGTCTGGTCTACAATCTACTCTATATTCTAGTCTATTCTCCAGTCTATAGACTATTCTAGTCTATAGTCTAGTCTATAATCTAGTGCATAGTCTAGTTTATAGTATAGTCTATAGTCTAGTCTGTAGTTTAGTCTATAGTCTAATCTTTAGTCGAATCTTAAGCTAGTCTGTAGTCTAGTCTGGAGTATAGTCTAGTCTGCAGTCTATAGTATAGCCTAGTCTAGTCCAGTCTATAGTCCAGTTATTCTGCAACTTTTATGTTTTGAAAGACCTGACAATGTTTTTCTTTCCAGCCCTTTCCCATAGCATACCTTTCCTCCTAAATCATCCTTCATTTTTATTTTAGTCTTTTATTTATTTTATAAATTACAAAATGGCATGATTATTATATATTTTATGCTGTGCTAGCCTCAGTTACTAAATTATATTAATACCTACTCACTTCTTCAAAAAAAATTTCCTGTAATTAAACCTTACTCGTACCTCAACTATCAAAACAATTTGTAGTCATGTACATACAGCCATGAAAGAAAAAAGTTGTATTACAAACAGGAAATTAATATCGAAAGAAAAAATCCACAAATTACAAAATTTTTCACCAAATAAAGAGAAGAAAAACCAAAAATTAAGCAGTCGTGCGTAGACATGCAATGACAAAACAGAACAATACAAAAAGTTTTTAAAAAGGTTTTTCCAAGGATTTCTTTTAATTTTTACAGGAGGCGTTATGCTGCTGAGACAGGATATAATTATCAAGCCACTGTTAACAATAACAATGAAAAGAAAAGGATAATGACAATGATGATGCTGATGCTGGCGAAGATGAGGCGAATGAGTGTGTACATTTGTTTGTATTGTTGTGGAACGTGTTTGTATAATAAACATAAAGTTTACAAAGAAATGTGTGAGTGTATGTGAAAATTATTTATATATTTATATACAGCTTATTATTATTATTACTATTGTAAAACCAAAGACCCCTTTTCCTTTAGTTTTCGACTCACACAACAGCCAATACAACAAACAATAAATGTCAAATTGAAATTGACATGCTGTGACAGTTACTCAGTCAGTGTTTAATAAATACTCAGACAGGACTTCAGTTTTTCTTTATTTTCGTTACATACATCATTTTATTTAAAGGTCTCTTAGAGACCTGAAAATTTTGCAATAAAAACCTTTAATTTATACCAGCTACTATTTAACTGTCCCCTGTTTACATTTCATGTTCAGCTTGACAAATTAACCTAAAAGTATGCTGCACTTAAAACAAACAAACAAACATGTAAATATTTGTTGTGTCTAGGTTTAAAGTGACAAGAGTGACGTTTCTGCCTAGACAGGAGCCAAAGGTACTCTGTGTAACATTTCAATATTATGTTTATGACCATGACTTTGTAGGTTTGTAAATTTTTTGGTTGCCAGACATAAAGTGTTTGAGGTATATTTACATAACTGTTGCATAACGGTAGGCTGAACATAAAACTAAAATTTAAAGTAAGAAATACTATTTTAAAATAGTTAAAAAATTGTGTGAATATTAAATTTTAAGCTTTAAATAGCAAACTAAATACAGACTCTAGACTTGACTAGACTATAGACTAGACTATAGACTAGACTATAGACTAGACTATAGAATAGACTATAGACTAGACTATAGACTAGACTATAGACTAGACTATAGACTAGACTA
>NW_025808983.1:0-1515 GCF_022045245.1 Lucilia cuprina
GAACTAGAACAGAACTAGAACAGAACTAGAACAGAACTAGAACAGAACTAGAACAGAACTAGAACACAACTAGAACACAACTAGAACAGAACTAGAACAACACTAGAAAAGAACTAGAACAACATCTATTATACATAAATATTAAATTAATATAAACTGTAGAATATAGAATGAAATTGCTATTGCAGAATTTCTGTAAATTTTTTTTAATTTTTTATATGTAAATAGTATTCTGAGGTATTGGTGGTGATGGAATTATGTAGAATAATCCTTCACAATAGATGTCGAGAAATAATTTGTTTCATATATCTTTATGAGTCAGGACTTTGTTCTATAACCACTGTGAGGACTTCTGCAACGTTACCTTAATATTTTTTTTACAACATTTCTAGTCTCAACAATTTTGTTATTTTGTTTGATATAAATATTTAATGGAATTTGCACAGTATATATTTAGTAAAGTAAAACAGGTATATTTAGTTCAATGATAAGTGTGTGCACAGAAACGTTTGTTCTCTTCAATTCTGTATTAGGAAGGTCAGGTGTAGGGTCTATACAGTTTAGCTGCTGTCGGCTTTGCAAATTTAAAACATGTTCAACTTTATCCTTAAAAAACTCCTAGAGTACGTTTAAACATTCATTTATTCCTCTAAACCACAATAACAACAGCAAAAAAATAAATTATTTATATTTTTTATATGCAAATTTAATATGCAACAAAAAAATCTACAAATAAAGCTCAGTTTCCACCAGAGTGTCTTGTGTTGTGTCAGGTATAATAATCGTCGACGCTTGGACACTTTGATATGCTAAAAACAAAAGCAAGGAGCAAATGCGAAATGAAAACGGAAGGAAATGTTAAAAAAACAAATGAAGTACTCAAAAAGAAAAAAAACAAACAAACATAGCATTTACTGCTAAAGGAAGTAATAATAAAAATGAAATGATGGACTAGAAACAGCGACAGTCGTGTCATAGTGAATCTGCGTTTTCAGGGATTAAATACATAAAGGATGTCAATGTAATGTGTTTATAAGGATTCAAGGATTTGTGCTAAATTGACAAAAAATTTGCTTCAAATTATATAATATGTACGTCTGATTGTTGGTTGGTTAACAACAACAATCAACAGCTAACAAAGTTAGCTAAAGATTATAAATTGTAATTTGCGGTGGAAAAAATTATTTAATATTTTTAAAGAAAAAAAATGTTTTTTATTGCGAATAATATAGAAAGAAGCTTTATTTAATGCCATTATCTGTGCAACTGCAGAGTTTTTTGAAACAAATCATAATGGAAATATTAGAGTTTAATATACATTTGTATATTAATATGTGGAATATTGTTAGAACTTTAATGTCGCAGAACAAAACTGTACTAGAACTAGAACTGAACTAGAACTGAACCAGAACTAAACTAGAACTAAACTAGAACAGAACTAGAACTGAACTAGAACTGAACTAGAACTGAACTAGAACTGAACTAGAACTGAACTAGAACTGAACTAGAACTGAA
>NW_025808984.1:0-1414 GCF_022045245.1 Lucilia cuprina
GACTAGACTATAGACTAGACTATAGACTAGACTATAGACTAGACTATAGACTAGACTATAGACTAGACTATAGACTAGACTATAGACTAGACTAGACTATAGCCTAGAATATAAACTAGACTAAAGACTAGACCCCCTATCTTTTTGGAAGACAGTCATAAAAATGTTCTCAAGAAATAAAATTTAATGTAGGTAATAATTAGAAAACCTAAATTAAAAACAAACCTATTTCTGTTTAAAAAACATTTCTTGACCTCTGTTTAATGTTCATTGCCTCCCCGGTGATAAGAAGGGCAAAAATACATTCATATGTACATAAACATACATTAATATTACTTAATTTATCACTTATGAGTTTGATGTCTTTGTTAGAAAGGATGAAAACACAAATAAATAAATCTCCGTAGACAATTAGAAATTAAAAGTTAAAAATATAAAAATAAATTAAACATTTGTTGCTAAACACCAAAAAAAAGATTAAACAAATTGTGTTATTAAAAAAAATAAACTTTTAGACATACTACGTAGTACGCGTGTTATGACTAATTTAAAAGTACTAGAAATTCCCTTTGGAATAAAATTATAAACAAAATATTCATGTGTGCAGATGTTTACACATGTATGCATATATCCAATGTGTGTATGTATGTTGATTTAAAGGAAATGCTATTTAATCTTAATAAAAGACTACAAGAGTTCAACTAACCAAAAAGAGTTTAGATGAAGATATCTTCTTTTAGGAAACATTTTAAATGCAAGAATTCATATTAACATATATTTTTTTAAAGTAATGAATAAGAAGGATTTAAAGTGATGGCAACATTTAGATTTTTACATAAAAAATTACCCTACATTTGCAAACATAGCAAAATACAGGCATTTACTAGACATTAAGAATAAAATATGTATTTTAAAGTGTAAATTGCTACACTTTATTACACTTAAAAATAAACGAACAACAAATATTATATTATTTTATTTGTTTTATTTTTCAAATAATGGAAGTATTATTTTTACATCACTGTCACATTTCATGTGTGGTTCCCGCCTGTATGTCTGTATTAAGTGGTGGTAGATTAAAGAGTAAATGCCGTAAAACACAAGTATGTTCTAGCAGTAGACTAGCAGTAGCAACATCATATAGCAACAAAACTTTGTCGGTCATTATGTTTAACCAAATATTGAAAAGTCTCTGGAGAATTTGAAAAGCGATTTATAAACAGAACGACGTTACAACATACAGTGGGACAAAAACAAAATATTCTACAAATAAATTTGGTATTTTTAAGTACGAAGTTGCTATTATTATAGAATAGACTATAGACTGGACTATAGACTAGACTATAGACTAGACTATAGACTAGACTATAGACTAGACTATAGACTAGACTATAGACTAGACTATAGACTAGAC
>NW_025808985.1:0-2804 GCF_022045245.1 Lucilia cuprina
ATAGTCTAGTCTATAGTCTAGTCTATAGTCTAGTCTATAGTCTAGTCTATAGTCTAGTCTATAGTCTAGTCTATAGTCTAGTCTATAGTCTAGTCTATATAGTTTAGTGTATAGTCTAGTCTAAGAAATAACTCCTTGGACCACCCAATACTGGACGCAGCATAAATGAATCAATGCTTAAATGCCAACACACAAATAAACAAATCCATAACTGTATATGTAATAGATTACACACATTCTCATACACATGTAAATAATTTAAATATTAAATTATTTCTGGGGACAGTTGTTAGCTGTTTCATTTCATTTGTTTGTTCGATTCTATTTTTTTTTTGTTCTTCAATAATAATAAGATTGTTTTCTTAACTTGGCACGTGGGCGTTTAAAGGTGCGTTGTTGTCATCGTCACCGCCATCGTAGTTATTGTCATTTCTGTCTGTGTCGACCGACGACCATTTGGAGTTAAAATCTAAAGCAAAAATCAAATAACATAAAAAACCAAAGTTTAGGTCAACCTAAGGAAATCAGGGTGTGTGTGTGAATATGCAGCGTGTGGCAAGACATCCATTGATGCATATAGATTATTGTCTTAAATACCTTTAACGAATCATACGAATACCCAACAACAAAATGCGATATGTTACATGTTATTCATAAGAATACTTAGGTAGAGATAGATGGAAGGTTGGATGTATTACAAATTTACCTTTGCGAGTTGATTGTAATGTGGGCTTTGTGTTGGTTTTTTTTTTTGTTTTCATTGCAGCAAAGTACTCGAATGCCATGTTTAAAGCTTAGGAATATGTTTGCCACTATCGCCTCTATTAAGCAGCTTGAAAGTTTTGTTTATTTTGTCTTAAATTGGCCTTTTAATTTGAGATTTATGCTTGGTCCCGCCATTAATTTATCTTGTTTTATGTGCATTATTTTTTTCTTCTCCTAAATTTCTGTTTTTTTCTGCATGATTGAATATGTTGGTTGTGTGAGTCAAATGATTGATTGTTGCAAAAATTTAAAGTGATGTGAAAAATAAAGTTGTTAAAAAATATTTTTTAAGATTTCAGTCAACTCTATGTCTATGAACATAAATTTTATTTATTCCTTTTCAAATATGAAATTTGATTTACATATTGAGTTGCATTTATCTACTCACATGTTTAAGTATGATGACAAATGGTAGAAGGTATGAATCAGAATGAAGACAAGAGGTGAAATAAATCTTTTGTTCAAAGAACTCTTGAGTTGGAGGTAACAATGTGAGTTTTAAAAAGTACAAACTTTGAACCATTTGCTATGAAAGAGATATATTTTTTTTAAAAATCTACTATAAAAAGAGAAATGTTTAAACATTTTCTACAAGATAAATTTTGAAAATGTTTTTTGGAAAAGAGAAATTTTTGAAAATTTTCTATAATGAGAGAAATTAAAAAAAATTGAAAATTTTCTATTAAAAAAATATTTTTTATGAAAATGTGAAAGATAAGCTTTCGAATAACTATAAAAGCAGAAAATTTCGAAAAAAAAATTATAACAAAGAGATAATTTAAATAAAATTTACAAAATTTTCTAAAATCCAAAACTCTCGCTTTTCTCACATTTTGCAACACGCCATGAATAAACATAAATTTGAAAAAAATAATGTCTAAGTATATTTACTTAAAATTAAAATCTCACCTTAGTTTAAACAGGTGTGTGTTTTTTTATTTAATTTTGCAAACAAACAATTCATTCACGCCACATTGTAATTGTTAAATTTAACACTTTTCGTCGTAAGTTTTATTTATTTATTTTATATATAATTTTTTTTTCTCATTTCATTTTGTGTATATACACAATTTTAAATAAACTTCAAAAAGAGGCATCAGTTTAAAAAATAAATAAAATTGAAGAAAAAAAAAAACAACAACTTTATTTATTCAACTGACCACATAAAACTTCAACACATGCAAACATGTTTAATATTTCTCCACAAACCCACAAGCCCATTTTGAAATAAAAATGGTTTAAAAATTAAAACGCAAAGTTTCTTAAATAAATTATTATGTAAATATACTTATTTATATTTATTTATACTTTTTATAAGAAATGTAAGTCAAATATCGGTAATCGGTCATTATTTTTAAGGCAAAAGCAAAAAGAAGAAAATACGCAGTTTGTGTTAAAAGTAAATTTATTTTTAAGACGTAATCAGCAAATTAATTTACTTTTTTGTAGACGCTGTTTGAGACACGAGACGACATTTATTCATGAAGTGATTGAACTCAAATTCAAAATGTTCTAAATATCACTGTGCTGTCACAAACTAACTAACTAACTAACTAACTAACTAACTAACTAACTAACTAACTAACTAACTAACTAACTAACTAACAAACTAACAAACTAACAAACTAACAAACTAACAAACTAACAAACTAACAAACTAACAAACTAACAAACTAACAAACTAACAAACTAACAAACTAACAAACTAACAAACTAACAAACTAACAAACTAACAAACTAACAAACTAACTAACTAACTAACAAACTAACAAACTAACAAACTAACAAACTAACAAACTAACAAACTAACAAACTAACAAGCTAACTAACTAACTAACTAACTAACTAACTAACTAACTAACTAACTAACTAACTAACTAACTAACTAACAAACTAACAAACTAACTAACTAACAAACTAATAAACTAGCAAACTAACTATCTATCTATCTATCTATCTATCTATCTATCTATCTATCTATCTATCTATCTATCTATCTATCTGTCTATCTATCTATCTATCTATCTATCTATCTATCT
>NW_025808986.1:0-1645 GCF_022045245.1 Lucilia cuprina
ATCATAGTAGATAATATTTAAACAGATATCAATATTTTTGAGTTAGACCATAATGATATGGTGGCATTCAGCCTAGAGGCCATTGGTTATAAAAAGAATGATTCCACTATATTGAATGGCGTTTCTTCGAGGCATGCTTTGGAGTTATAAATTTCCAAAATATATTGAAAATTTAAAATGTATAACAGCTGATATCTGAAACAATATATAGAAGACAAGTTTCCCCGACAATTTTTGACCCTTGTATTATAAAAATGGACTTGAGTTCCAATAAATTGAATTAGCGATAGAAGAATGATTCCAATAATATATCTTGGAACGTTTAAATACAGATTATTGTAATAAAAAATATTATTTTTAGATACCTCAAGGGGTATATTAAATCCTAAAAACAAATTTTGGTTTTATCTCTGGGAAAAAGGAGAAAAAATGCAAATATTGCCAAAAACTGCCATTTTAATGATATTATATAAAAAAATGGTATAAATGCCCCAAAATTGTGGACAAAATGGTCCAAAAATATATCCATTCCATTGGTATTCTCTTAGGATTCAAAAGAAACGTGCAATTCATATAATAAATATTATATTTTGTATTTAATATTTGTTAAAATTAGTAATATTAGATCCATTAAAAATACCAAATTGGATGAATTCTTAACGGTTTTTAAATGCATACATAACTGACAAGTTCTCTCGGTACTGTTTAATAACATTGGAAACAGTTTGACGGCAGACCTTTGTATGCTTGGCCAACTTTTTGTAAGACCAAGTTGGGTTTAGTTGAAAATATTTAAAAATTCCAATACGCACTTTTTTCTGGTCACTCATTTTAATCAGATTAACAAAAAAATTAATATAACTGACATTACACATAATAACTGACATGTTTTTCAAAGGTAACTTGATCAAAAAAAAAATCAAATAATACTTTGGTTGAAAAATGTAATGAAAAACGTGTGTTAAGAATTTTTCGATCTCACTCCTTATATTGGATATTTTTACTCTAAATGAATTTTAAAGTATTTGAAATAAGTTTTATTGTGTTATTATACATAATTTTTAACAACATAACACTAAAAACAATTATGTATTTAAATATTAAAAATTAATTCTTAATACTTTCAGTAATTTGCATGAGAATCATCGAATGTTCATTGGTTATAAGCATTCGTGCTATTATTCCAAATACGAACCCATGCACGCCAATGACACGCTAATGTTAATATCATGCATGTTTCCCCTAAATATGAACCAGTTCATTATCAGTTGAACCCATGCATTTAATACTTTTTTGCACGTCTTTTTTTGCTGGGTATGTATTTTGTTTTTGTGAATTCTATTCGTATATTTGGATGTTGGTTCGTTTTATTGCGTTGTTTATTTTGTTTTTGTTTTTCTGTGTTTTTCGTTATGTATGTTTAGATGTCCGTTGGTTTAGATGCCTTGTATATTTTGTTTTTTTATTTCGTTTAGCGTTGTTGTTGTTCATTTTGTTTAGCTTTTGGTGTAATATTAACGTAGTCGGGAAAAAATTAAAAATTTATAAAACTAAGATGTTTAAAATACACTATGGTGAAGGGTATATAAGATTCGGCACAACCGAATATAGCACTCTTACTTGTTTTTTTATAATATATAGTTTT
>NW_025808987.1:0-1438 GCF_022045245.1 Lucilia cuprina
AGTCTATAGTCTAGTCTATAGTCTAGTCTATAGTCTAGTCTATAGTCTAGTCTATAGTCTAGTCTATAGTCTAGTCTATAGTCTAGTCTATAGTCTAGTCTATAGGTAAGTCTATAGTCTAGTATATAGTCTGTCCTATAATCTAGTCTATAGTCTAGTATATAGTCTATCCTATAATCTATTTGATAGTCTAGTCTATAGTCTATTCTATAGTCTGGTCTATATTTTATTTTATTAACTAGCCAATTGTGTAGTCTATAGTCTATATGTAGTCTATTGTCCTTGTAAAGCAAATTTTGAAGTTGGAATTGCGATATGTTCAATTAATTTCTTTTTAATAATTTCATGCAAATTATTATTTTTTTATTTTTTTTTGCCTCAAATCCCATTTGTCTGCCTCTCTATTGAAGTGGAATGACCCATCTTTTAAAATCCAATAAAAATCTCCAACAGTGACAGGTGTTTTAATATCTTTTCCCTCGAAAAGAAAAAAACAAAATAAATAACAATCTGTTTTGCTCTAATAAGATTTCATTTCTTACTTAAAGACAACAGCATTTTTATTTATTCTTATCAGATTCTATTTGGAAAAAAATCCTTTTGAGTAGTAAGTGTCCACTGGCCTCTTAAAGATAAAATTCTTTACACTACTAATTTAATATCCTTTTTAACAACAGATGGCGTCTACGTTGACAATATCTTTACCCCTCAATTTCTTTCACCAGCAAACTGTTGCCGTCTACAACATGAAGGAGAAAATATCACTAACAGCATCTTTTTGTTGAACCTAATCAACACTTCTTTTTAACTGCAGTTAAATGTGTCTGAAAAGAAAAAAAAACAACAAAAAGGACTAAAAAGACACAGGTAAGTGGAAAAGAAAAAAACTTTATTGCATGTCGTGTTAAGGTATCCTAGTTGCAGACAATATTCAATGACTGTATAAAAGTGTTTGTTTCGTAAGTTTTATATTACAACAATTGTAACAATAACAAAATATGTCGTTAAAATGAAAATAAAAAGGAAAAACAAAAAAGGCGTGAATAGCAAAAGAATGAAAGTCTATAATGATTTCCAAGGTTATGTGGACAATTTTATGATAAAAACGGACTTTATATAGTTTTAATACCCTACATTAGTTCGTAGTAACAAAGGGCAACGCTTTTAAAGTGATTAGGAAAAATATCACTTGTTTTTAGAACTGAACTAGAACTGAACTAGAACTGAACTAGAACTGAACTAGAACTGAACTAGAACTGAACTAGAACTGAACTAGAACTGAACTAGAATTGAACTAGAACTGAATCAGAACTGAACTAGAACTGAACTAGAACTAGAACTGAACGAGAACTGAACTAGAACTGAACTAGAACTGAACTAGAATTGAACTAGAACTGAACTAGAACTGAACTAGAACTGAACTAGAACTGAACTAGAA
>NW_025808988.1:0-2848 GCF_022045245.1 Lucilia cuprina
ATATCTTTCAACCTAACCTATAACTTATAGGCTATAAGAAAGGTTGTGTTAAAAGTATATGTTTATAAAAAAGTTCATTAAGAAAAATTACATTGTGATGGTAACTCATAATAAAATTTGGATTATGGATTCAGTAAAGAAAAAGTACATTTTTAATTACATACTAATATTTCAAAAACTAGTTATTGCCATTAATAAAAGTATGAATAATTTTATATTTGTTTTCTTTAAAAATCCATTTCCTTCAGCACTTTTAGTATATGTGCCACAGACATTTTATCAGACGTTGTAAAGAAAATCTCAACAAAATCTTGTTTGTTTTTTATTGAAATAAGCAAAAAAAAAAAATTATCACAATTAAATATTTAGTTGGTCATTTAAAAGAGATAAACTCTATTTGAGCAAAACAAAATCCATTTAAAATCTTTTTTATATAAAAAGCAATTTTAAGAAGGCATTTTAAAATTACTTAAATTTCGCATCCGAAGCGAAAAATCAAGAAATTTAAAATAAAAACAGAATGCAACATATAAATTTGCGTTTTAAAAGCTTTTTATTTTAGTTATTTTAGACTCACACACAGTGACAGTAACACGCAACTACTATAAATATGTATGTATATATATCAACTATATATATAAAGACTTTAAGTCTGTCTGCACCTATGTGTATGCATAAAAAGGTACCATATGTGTGCCGAAATGTTGACATTGATAATAATGACACTGATTGTTCAGGCAACACATCATTAAGAACACACAGAGATTTTTATTTTACTTTAGTTTATTTTTACCCATTTTATTTTGTATACATTTAGTATTTGATACATACTTTTCCAGCCATCGATTTCTGCTTGCAACTGCAAGCACATTCCTTTAAACAATTTTGCAGTTTTTTTATTTTGTTTAGCTTTTTTGTATTTTTAACACCCTACACCATTTCTGGGAATAAGTATTATGAAAGCAGTTGGAATCTATTAGAATCACTTTCAATCTGTTATGTCTGAAGTGATTCTAATAGAATAGATTTTCGTCAGTGATTGTCGAAATTCTGTTAAGAACATATCTCACTGAGGCTGGTCTATAAAGCTTTCGACAATCTTAGTAATTTTATCGTTAAAAATAACTTAATTTAGCGTTATTTAATACAAAGATAAAATTTGTAAAAATTGGTTTACATCTGACAAACGATTTATTTAAGTTTCATGTTTAAACGTTTTATAAAATATTCTTTTGGAAATATGATTATAAGATGCTAAATATGGCGTTTTTAAAGATAAAATAGGGTAAATATATAGTTTACATATTGCTGGGTCAACACAAACCCTATAAACTTAGGTCACTGCTCCGTAGTGTTTCATCTGGCCGGCGATTTCTAACCATTATTTTTACATCTTTCATTGGTTATTTGTTGCTACAACATTTGTGCATAAAGCAAAAGGGTAAAAAGCAATGAAATGCTGTTAGTTCTGTGTGTAGACAAAAAATTTACATTAAAGTTAAGGAACCAACTAACAAAAAAAAAAACAAAACTTTATTTATGTATAAAAAATGGCAACAACAAAAACATAAAGGAATCGTATTTAAACTGGACAAACCACAAATCAAACTTTTAATAACAAAAGAAAAAAAAAGAAAAATAATAATATTTAAACTAAAAACTACTGTTGTTTACTGGTAGTTTAAACGGAGACTAAGAATAAAATACCATAATGCTTAAGAGATGATGAACAAAATGGTTCAGAACATTTGGTGAAAAAATGCTTGCATGCAATGTTTCAGTGTTTGGCACTCAAATGAATTGTATTGAAAATTTGCAATTACTTGTTTCACAAATGCTGCACACAGTTGTGGGAAGAAAAATAGCCAGCAACAATTATAAAATGTGTGGGTGCAGCGTTTTATTAAGAAAATAAATTTTTTCTTTTGGGGAAGCAAGTATATATAGTTCTAGCAACTGGCTATAAACTTCATAAATTATTACATTTACCAAATCAATTGCTATTTTTTTCACCCTAACTGCTTTCTAGTGTATTTTTTTATTATTCGTTGCATTGTAAGCTGCAATATCACTTGACTTTACTATCTACGCATATGCAATATATTGTGCACTTTTTTATTTACTATACTTTACCTTATATACATACATATGTACATTCATTATATGTAGTTGCAATTGCACATTACATTTAAAGACATTTATTTCTGACTGAACTGCAAAAGTTTTCATGGCTTAGGGTTTTATTGAATTTTGTCTTATTCTGTTTTTTTCTTTCAGCTCCGATACTTTGTTAAAAAACAATAACATCCTTACCTTAAAGAAACAAAAACCAAATAAGAGTAACGTAAACAAAAAGGCGAAAAAACGGAAAACAGCTAGAAAATTGAAATGCCTTTTGGTGGTATAGGAAGAAAAGTAGAAAAATGTGGCCTTAGAGAATAAAAACAGTTTAATAGGTAAATAACGCAAAAATGCAAATCAATCGTTACATAGTAGAAAAAAAATGTTTTTGTTTCAGTATTGGTCAGAGTATTATAACTACTGTGCCAGTAGCTTTACGGACAGTTTTGAATTGATATTTAACGAAAATCTTTAATGTTTATGTTCTTAAGCTTTTACTGTCAATTTTAAAATTTATTTGAGAAAAAACTCTAACAACAGTGGCTTAAAGATATTTCTGGGGAAATATATATACTCTAGTCTAGTCTATAGTCTAGTCTATAGTATAGTCTATAGTCTTGTCTATAGTCTAGTCTATAGTCTAGTCTATAGTATAGTCTATAGTCTAGTCTATAGTCTAGTCTATAGTCTAGTCTATAGTCTATAGTCTAGTCTATAGTCTAGTCTA
>NW_025808989.1:0-3376 GCF_022045245.1 Lucilia cuprina
AATTTAACAAATATGTAATATTTGACAAAATCTTTATTTATGAACAAAACTCAATGAAATCTTCAACGCTTGTTAAATTTGTCATTTCAAATAAGAAAATGCAAAAAAGAATTGAAAAGGTCAAAGGGCATCCCGCAATTCCCAAAAATAGGAATGAAAATCCCAAAAATGGGATTTTTTACATTTTTACCCATAGGGTCCACATTTCTTTCAAGGCTGGGAAAATACTTTTGGAGTAAATAGAAAACATATTGAGGTTTCCAAAACTGCTTTCAGTTTTCTGATCCCAGATTTGGGATTTTAGAACATGTCGCCCAAAGTTGAAGTTTTGATAAAAAATAGGTCATATCCGGAAGGACGCAACATTTTAAAAAATAGGACAAGTTTTTTACGCCATAGCGTTCTGCGTAAAGATACCTTTTAGAAAACTATAAAATTGTTATATGTTCTTAAAGAAAATTTTATTTTATTAATAAAAAAGTTAAGACACATTTTGGGCAAAAAAACGGCAAAAATCTAAAATTTTTTGAATTTTTAAATTAAAAATCGTATGTTTTTGGATCTGTAAATGATCTGAAATTTTTTGTATATTATTGGAAATTTTGTTGTCTAACTAACAAGAAAAATTTAGTCCATTTGGTCCAAAATTACGCCCGGTATTCAAAAAAAAAGGCGGACCAAGGTATGGTAAATTTTGTATCACTAAATTTTTAAATGCCTATAACTCGGATATTATAAGAGATAAGTAGTAGTCCAAGCATGTTTTTTGGGTGAAAAAATTTTTCATGTCTTAGGTACCCTACTTTAAGCCTCCCTGGGGCATCTGCGGGTTTCATCTTCAAAACTTAAACTCGAATACTCCTTGGCTACGCTCACGCCAAATTTTATCCCGATCGGATCAGCCTTTTAGAAATGCCAGATTTATTTCCAAAAAATTTCCATTCTGCCCCACTGTGCCATGCTGGGATCAAAGATCTTATACCGAATAATTAGTACATTGTTGATTATTGTATTCCGGTACCGTCTCTAGTGAGAAAGTTCCAATATTATATCTCTTCGGATTCTGAAGAATCTCTCCTTCCGCCAAATAATTTCGAGTGTATACAGACAAATCCAAGACGACGAAAGGAGTTGGTGGTGGCATTTTCATTGAGGAATTTGGAACGAAGATCTCATTCCGTCTTAATGATGAATGTAGTATCCTTCAGGCTGAAATATCGGCGATAAGGAGGGCAGTAAACTGGCTAAGGTACTTTCGGATATTCAACAGGGATATCAGAATTTATACCGATAGTCAAGCTGCCATTAAATCCCTAACTGGTGTGTTCTCCACATCCAAAATTGTCCATGAATGCCGGACGTCTCTCAATGAGATGGCGAGACATTCGAACATCTCCCTAATTTGGGTAAAGGGACATGGGATTTCGTATGGCAATGGTATTGCTGACACCTTGGCAAGAGCTGGATCTATGCTTAGTAGAATGGATATAGATCAGTTCTGCGGCATACCACTACTTGCAATTAAGAGGCAATTCAGTGAAAACTGCCTCTGCATCGCTCGCGACAAATGCGAGTGAACACACGTGCTCATTATGTAGAGTACTGTGGCCACAAATGGATCCTCACAGGTCTAAATATCTTCTTGGTCTCCAAAGACCGCAGTTAAGCAGGCTGATTTCGATAATCAAAGGCCACTGTAAATTTGGGAACCATGCTAGACGCATTGGTCTCCCGTTCGACGATTACTGTAGAAGTTGACAAAAAGACGACGAAGAAGACACTATTACTCATCTTCTCTGCAATTGTCCTGCTTTGGCGGAGGCCCGTTTTCGGACGCTTGGATCGACCTATTTTGGTGATCTATCCGAATTGTCTAACGTTCAATTGTAACGTCTTCTAGAGTTCATTAATTTGTCAAAATGGGTGTGAATCCTATTACTCACACTATTCATCCACGGCATCTGCCCTGGCTTGCTTGTTTCTCATCATCTCCTTCTCTTTACAACTGTCTCTGCTCCTTCCCTATCGCTCCATCTCTTTTTCTTACAGGTATTTACAAAGGGATCAAAATGGACCCAAGTAAAGCCGAAATTGGCTACCTGTGAAAACCTAACCTAACGATTTTATTAGATTTCACAAAATCTGTAGATAAGTCAAAAATTCCAAATAAAAAGTGAAATTCAGTGATATTTAGATTTAATAAACAGTTGAATTTTTAGAAATTACAAAATATTTAAAATTCAAAGTTTTCATAAAAACTCTAGAAAAAGTAGACATACTTTTTGCAATTCGTTGAGAAAATTAGAAAATTTTCCAAGTTTTACTACTTTTTGTTTTCTTTTTACAATTATCTTAACGACTTTATTAGATTTCACAAAAACTGTAGAAAAGTCAAAAATGCCAGTTTAATTTTTGCGAAATCTTTATTTTTTTATATTTTTCCTACTTCCTCAAAGAATTTATCAAGAAAGTCAACTAAATAGCGAATTTTACAAAATCTCTCAATTTACTATACTAAACAGTTGAATTTCTAGAAATTATACAATTTTTAAAATTCAAAGGTTTCATAAAAATTCTAAAAAAATAACATAATTTACACTTCGTTGAGAAAATTAGTAAAATGTACACGTTTCACAAAAACTCTAGTATAAAATGATGAATATTAAACATATATTTGATGGAATTCTAAAATTCTTTCCATTTAATAAACACTTGAATTTCTAGAAATTTGAAAATGTTTTAAATTCAACGGATTCATAAAAAATCTAGATTTCAAAAAAACTTTAGATAAGTTAAAAATGCCAGTTTCATTTTTACGAAATCTTTATTTTTTGATATTTTTCCTACATTCTCAAAGAATTTATCAAGAAAGTCAACTAAATAGTGACGGTCAGTGAATTTTACAAAATCTTTCAATATGCTAAACAGTTGAATTTCTAGAAATTTAAATGTTTAAAATTCAAAGGATTCATAAAAAATCTAGATTTCACAAAATCTGTAGATAAGTCAAAAATGCTATTTTCGAAATCTTTATTTTTTGACATTTTTCATACTTTCTCAAAGAATTTAACAAAATAATGAAATTTGCAACTTTTAAAATTCAAAGGTTTCATAAAAAATTGACATAATTTACACTTCGTTGAGAAAATTAGAAAAATGTACAAGTTTCACTAAAAATATAGCATAAGATGAAAATTAAACATATATTTGAGGGATTTCTCAAATTCTTTCAATTTAATAAACAGTTGAATTTCTTTATATTAGAAACAATTTAGACAACTTTTAAAATTCAAAGGTTTCATAAAAACTCTAAAAAATAGACATATTTACACTTCGTTGAGAAAATTAGAAAAATGTACAAGTTTCACAAAAAAAA
>NW_025808990.1:0-3542 GCF_022045245.1 Lucilia cuprina
AGCAGCAATGGCTAACCGGTTTTCACCTCTCGATGACGATTCCGATGATGTTAGTGAATACGAAGAGGGGAATAAAACTCCTTTAAACAAGATTCCTCCAATAGTGGTAGATGTTTCTACAAGTTTTTCAAATGTCCATAAACTTATGGGATCTCAGTATAAGTTTCAAAGAATGTCCATCGGCACTAAAGTTATATCCAGCACGCTTCCTCTTTATGAAGATGCTTTGAAGTTATTAAAAGATTCTAAAGTTAAATTCTACACCCACCAGCTAAAAGATTTTAAAAAGTTTAAACTAGTATTATTTGGCCTTCCCAAACTTGATTAAAAAACTATCACTGATGAGTTCAAATTTACACACAACATAGAGTTGGTAAACATAAAAGAAATACAAACAAAATACTCTGGTATTGCCGACGCAGTTTATATGATTGAATTTAATAAAGATGAAATCTCAAAAAGAGAAATTCAAAAAATTAGATTCTTTTACAACATCGCTGTAAAATGGAGAAACCCATATAAAGGCAATAAATGACCCACTCAATGCAGCAAATGTTCTATGTTTGGTCACGGTGCTAGTAACTGCTACCGTTCATCTGTATGTCCAGCTTGTGCTGGTAGCCACGACATCTCGGTATGTATCCTAAGCAAAACTCCACACGAGGGGCCTGTAATATATAAGTGCTTTAATTGCGTTAAGAAAAACTACAAAAATGTGAATCATAAAGCTGACGACATTAGATGTCCTTGCAGACAGGATTACCTTGATGTTCGCAAAAGGATTACATCAAATTCAGCTAAAAATCACTCAAAACTCAGAAATGTTTCTGTAGATTTTAATTTGCAAGAAAAAGAATTTCCACAATTACATTCAACACCATATGTTCAGCCAGCTGTTCGCCAAAAAGTGTTATACTCTAACATGTCAAAGTATAACAGTCAAGAGGAAAATAGTGATGATATATCCAACGATAAATTATTATTGAAGTTATCGATGCTCTTCAAAAATGTAAAAATAAATATGATAAATTAAGAGTTTTAGGAAATATGTTAAGACATGTCATATAATAATATTAATTTTAGTAAGATTCGTGTTATGCACTGGAATGCCCAAGGCATAACGACAAATTCAGTCTTATCTGAGCTAGAGTTTTTCGTTCGAAAGAACAATATAGATATACTTTTATTAAATGAAACCTTTCTTAAAAATAATCATAAATTTCATATAAATGGATTTAAAGTTTACAGAAGGGACCGTGAAACCCACGGCGGTGGCATTTTAATTGCTGTACGAGATTGTATAGAACACAAGATTTTAGAATCAGACAAAACGTCTATAATTGAAAATCTATCAATGTCTTTAAATTTTAATAGGAGACCAATAATAATAACATCTGCATATGCGCCAAAATTTTCTGATCATTATAAGAATGACCTTGATATTTTGACTAATAAACCAAACGATTTTTTCATATTCGGCGATTTTAACGCACAACATGTAACTTGGAACTGTTATTCCAATAACACAGCCGGTAATATTTTATTTAGTCATCAAAATCAATCTAACTACTATGTCTATCATCCACAGAATTTCACACGTTATAGCCAATCATCCTCCCCATCTTTACCATCTACTATTGATGTACTACTCCAATCCAAATCTTCCATTCTCAAACTTGGAAACATATCCACATGAATTACCATCTGATCATGTTCCAATAATATGTAACATATATGGAAATGTGAAAGGTTCTTCTTCAAAAATCCCATTATATCACCAAGCAAACTGGAATCATATAAGAAGATGTGTTGAAAGAGAGATTATTACTCGAAATCTTCTTACAGTCGAAATAACTCTTGACAACATCGAATTATACTTGAATCAGTTAACGTTTATTATTAGAGATGCAACTGATCAGATACCAGTAGGCGAAAATAAAAGATGGCAAAGACGTTTATCAGACCTAACATTAAGATTAATAGGAGAACGAAGAAAATATCAGCGTAAATTGCAAATATGTAACAATATTCCTGCAAGGTTGACACTTGCTGCGATTATAAGACAATTAAGGTTCCTAATTGATCATCATGTAAACAAAGATCGCAATAATCAATGGGGTACGTTTTTATCTAAGTTGCCTCCGGGAGGCAAAAAATTCTGGATGATAACAAAGTCTCTTAAAAATAAAACTTCTCTAATACCAAATTTAATTGTTGACAATATTGAAATAAGTAATAATGACACAAAAGTTAATGAAATTGCAAACGTATTTGAACAATGTCATAGACTAACATTAAATAATTCATCCACAATGGATAACAAAGTTCAAAACTTCATAAATAGTATTGAAAACAATCATGATATAAGAGGTGATGAAGTTATTTTGACTAATTACAACGAATTAATAAATATTACAAGAATATTTAAAAATAATAAATCGCCAGGATTCGATATGTTGCAAACAATTGTGCTGAAAAATATGCCACCAATCGTTTATAAAGTTCTTGCAAACTTGTTTAATTTTTGTTTTTAAATGGCTATTTTCCAAAAATATTTAAAAAAGCCAAAATAGTCCCAATCCCGAAAAAAGGTAAAAATCCTAAACTTCCAAATAGCTACAGGCCAATTAGCATGCTTAGTGTCTTGGATAAACTTTTCGAAAAGGTCATACAACAGCGATTACTTACCCATACTGAGACAAATAATATTATAAACAGGGAACAATTCGGATTTAGAAAAGAACATTCAACTGTTCATCAAATTAAGAGAGTTTTGAATTTTATAGGAAGTAACAAATCTAACAGATATAGCACGGGCGTTGTTTTTCTCGATATTGAAAAAGCTTTTGACACCGTTTGGCACGACGGTTTAATATTTAAGCTTAACAAATTTAGATTCCCACTTTATATTCAGAAAATTATTAAACATTTTCTATATGATAGATCATTTGTGGTTTGTATTGACAATAGTTTCTCCTCACCAAGAAAAATTCCTGCAGGGCTTCCACAAGGCTCTGTACTATCACCAACGTTATATGCCATATACACAGCCGATATTGTTATAAAAAGAAATAACGAAGCTGCGTTTTATGCAGATGATAGCGCCATTGTCTGTCGCGGAAAGCTTTCTAACGCAATCATCAAAAGATTAAAAGAGTCGTTATTATGCACTGAGAAATACTTTCATAAATGGAAAATCAGAATATACCAGGAAAAAACTCAGGCCATAATTTTTCCATTTAATAAATCCCCCAAGCGTGTACCCAGTCTTCCCCTAACGATACGAGGTACTAGAATTGAAATCCAAGACTCAATCAAATACTTAGGAGTGTTTTTAGACAAAAAACTGAGCTTTAAAGATCACGTTAATCACGTAGTTGAAAAGGCCATCAAATGTGGTAGAGCACTGTTCCCTTTATTAAACAGAAAATCCATTTTAAACCTACAAAACAAATTATTGCTTTATAAAATGTGCATAAGGCCTATTTTGACATACGGTTGCCAGGCCTGGTATCCTAAAATAGCAAAATCACATATTGAAA
>NW_025808991.1:0-4961 GCF_022045245.1 Lucilia cuprina
AGTCTATAGTCTAGTCTATAGTCTAGTCTATAGTCTAGTATATAGTCTAGTCTGTAGTCTAGTCTATAGTCTAGTCTATAGTCTAGTCTATAGTCTAGTCTATAGTCTTGTCTATAGTCTTGTCTATAGTCTTGTCTATAGTTTAATCTATAGTCTAGTCTAGACTATTGTCTTGTCTATTTTCTAATCTATAGTCCAGCGTATAGTATATATATTTATAGTCTAGCTTGTAGTTTACTCTATAGTCCTGTCTTTACTTTATTTAAATTTTCCCAGCGATTTCGTAAGAATTTTTTGTTGATTTCTTGAAGTAACTATAATATTTCTGATGATAATGATGATAATGATGAGATTTTCTAACTATAACTATGAGAATAAAACTTGTGTATTATAACCTATACAGCCACACTGACGACACTATTTAAAAATACAAACAAATGTCTGTATGAGAATAACAAACCCTATAGTATCAAAGCATGAAAATTTTAAGTTCAGTTTTGTCTGTTAGTTTTTATAGTAACATTTCGACTCATTGACTTTAAACTTAACTTAAGCAATAGCATATGCTGCTTATAGTAACACACAAACAAGCAGAAGAGCAAAAAGATTTAGGAAAAACAAAACTATATAGTACAAAAATAAAAAAAATCTTAAGTATGAATCACTATTTTTAAAGAAAATATTTTGTTTAGCTTAGCGACAGTGCAATTGCAAGAAGAAAATTTCATTCATTGATTATGAAATCAATGTTTGGTTTTGCTCTTTTTCTTTCTGTTGACTTTTTATTTAGAGTAGTAGAGAAAAATCTTAGCTTTCATTTGAAACCTTCTCCCCTATAACAATAATAAAGAAAGAATAACTCTTATGTATGAGAAGGAAAAGAATAGAATCTTTTTGTTTTTTGTTATGAAATGGGGGGGGGGTTTTTTCAATAATATCATCAACTAAAAATATATATTGTGAAAGCTAAAGATGATGACGCTGTTGATTGTCTGCATGGAGAAGCCAACAGTTTTTATTTTTGTTCAGTTTTTTTTTTTTTTTTTTTTTGCTTTTTAGTCAATGAAGCGTCAAGGACTTTTCATACGTTGATACTTAAATATACAAATTTATATATGTATATATATATTGCCACACACTCGCACACTAGCACACTTACAACAATTAAAGGCTTTTGTTATAATATTGTAACATTTTGGTTGCTTGTACTGCTGCTGTTGTTGATGTGGCGGATGGTGGAAGTGGCTTGCTTGTGCTGCTGCTGCTGTTGCTGTGCCTGATGTTAGAAGTGGCTTGCTTGGCTGCTAGCTAAGTGATGATGCAATATAGTCATTGTTGTTTAAATATCTTCCACAGACATTTAGGCTCATTAAATTCATATATATATATATATATATATATAAAAAGTTACGTTTATATATGTATATATGTGTGTATGTGTGAGTGTTTTTATGCATATGAGTAAAAGTCATTCATTAAATGAAAACTTTATACTAAAAATGTTTTGTTTTTTTGTTTTTGTACTTAAGTTAAATACTATGTAGCCTCACATGATTACAAATTTATTTACGTAGCTGTGCTATTTATTGATTATTTTTGTTGTTTTGTTTTTAGTTTCCTTTTTTTCTCTTTTATAGTTTTGTCATTTCATTCATAAAATTGTTTCATGTTTTTATTTCCCAACACGAATGTTTGTGTGTGTGTGTGTTTAAGTAAAGGCATAAAACATCAGGATTGTGTTAGTTGTTTTGCTGGTATAAAGTACTAAAGGATGTTAATTTATAGGTCATGTTTTATGACTAACGGAATTGATAAATTAGATAAACGCCTTTATCAACTTCTTTAATGTACGCTATAAATTTAACAGCCTTAAGGTAGGCAATATCTATTATAGACATATGTACATATAATAAATTTAATGTATATAAGTTAATAATAGATTTAATTTCCTGTTATAAAATGTATTTTAAGAAAATTATATAAAAAACAAAATCAAAAGAAAATTAGAAAAATTTTAGGTTTTTTTTTTAATTAAAAGATGTTTGTGTTAAACGTTAAGCGAAACAAGTTGAAATCATAATAAAACTATATTTTTAAAAATTTTTTAGATATTTTTGAAAATTTCCAACAAAAGGATATATGAAGCCAAGGCGTAGAACAATAACTACAACAAATGTTTAAATGCCATTTTAAAGTATGATAAAAACTACAAACTGTAGCCTGAACAAATTTATGAAATATTGAATTTCAAAGAAAATTACAACAAAAAAGTAATTAAATTTAAAACTTTTAAACTGTAAAAGAGTTTTTAAACTTAAATGAAAAGTTTTCAACAATTTAAGTAAGTTTTGGAAAAAATCTGAAAAAAGGATATATGAAGCCAAGGCAAAGCCCAAAAACTAAAACAAATGTTTAAACGTCATTATAAAGTCTTAAAAAAACTACAACCTGTAGCCAAAAAAAAATTTATGAAATTTAAAATTTTAAAGAAAATTACAACAAAAAAGTAATCAAATTTAAAATTTTTGAACTGTAAAAGAGTTTTTAAACTTAATTGAAAAGTTTTCAACAAAACAAGGCAGTTTTGGAAAAAATCTGAAAAAAGGATATATGAAGCCAAGGCGTAGAACAAAAATTACAACAAATGTTTAAAAGCTATTTTAAAGTGTTATAAAAACTACAACCTGTAGCAAGAAAAAATTATGAAATATTGAATTTCAAAGGAAATTACAACAAAAAAGTAATCAAATTTAAAATTTTTAAACTGTAAAAAATGTTTTTACACATAATAGGATAGTTTTCGACAAATTAAGAGAATTTTCGAAAAATTCTGAGAAAAAGGATATATGCAGCTTTACTAAACTATAAAAGTTATGGAAAAATTTTTGATTTTAAATTAAAGTGCTATAAAAACCACATCCTGTTAATAGAAAATATTTGTGAAATTTTAGTTTTAGAATAAATTTATGAAAAAAAAATTAAAGAAATTTTAACTTTATAAATTGCTAATAAGTTTAAGAACCTTAAACATAAAGATTAAAGCAAATTTTAACAAAAAAAAGAAAAAATAAACATTTGCATAAAAGGATATAAGCAGCTTAACAAAACTCTGAAAGTCGTGGCAAATTTATTGATGGCATAAGAAAGTGCTATAAAAACCTCGTCCTGTAAGCAAGTAATATAAAAAAATTTTCGAGTTTGTAAAAAAAAAATCAAAAATTATCTAAAAACACCTCAGCAGTGTTTAAATGCAATATTTTCAAATATTGTCAGTGTTGTGACAAAACAAATTTGAGTTTTTATAAAAATTCCTTGAATTTAACTAAAACTGTTCAAGGAATTGAAAGTTTTTGTGTTCTAAATCTATATAACAAAAAAAAAGGATATATGAAGTCAAAACCAATGACAGAAGTTGGAACAAATTTTGTTAGGCTTTATTGAAATGTACAAAAAACTACATCCTGTAACCAGAATTTTATTATAAAATCATAAATTTTAAAGCAAATTTAAGTAATAAAACTTAACACTAATAAGCTGCCAAAGAGTTCTAAAGCTTAACTATAAATTTTTAAACAAATTTAGAACAAATTTAACTTAAAAATAAAAACCACACCGAAATATAAACCACAAACTACAGAAAATTCTATAAAACTCACAGATGCAATAAAAATTTTAAAGAAAAATGTTGCTTTATTTCGAAAATATGTTTCATATTTTCACCTTAAAAGACATTTTACCACACACATACATATATACTCTTAGCTAAACTACTATAATAATTCAATTTATGTAAAAATTTCTACTAATAAATTTTAATAAATTTATTCATTTTGTCCAAAATAAAAAAAAAATTATATTGTCGTAAATAAATTGAATTTATTTCAATATATAATCATTATCCTTTATAATAATATTCTATAGCAAAACGGCTGCTTAACTATAATTGAATGAATTATATGTTAAATGTCAATAAAAATGCTTTTAGTATTATGGCATAATTTTGAAATCCAACGATACTACACTTGTGTACACACATAAATTATTGTTAACGAACTTTATTTGTATAACTATTGATAGTAGAATATATAAAATATTTTAAAAGACAACTTCAACTTTAACCTTCTGCTGTGAGTCAATGATTAAGAGAAAAAATATATAAAAATAAGAAAAAATTCAACGAATTGCTTACAAAAAAAACACATAATAATGTGGTTTGCAGATACATGTACATACATATAATATGTAAATTTAGAATTGCGCTTCTTCCAAGGAAAACGAAGGAATATATTCCAAGAATTTTATTTATTTATGCTGAAGCAAATCCCAGCAAAAACCTTATATTGACTTGCAATTGAAACCGCTAATCTATTAACATACTTATCAAAGACTACTACATATCGTGCTGTACACGTTTTTCTCAAGAATTGCATTCATTGAATTTAACTAATTATTTGCAAACAATTGTTAGGGGTTAACATTTTAGCCTCCTGTAGGTTAGTGGTTAGTGTTCTAGTCTGGTAGACCGGAGGTGGTGGGTTCGATTCCCACCCGTGGCACTGGTTAAGGAGCGCACAACAGGCCCGATAGAGGCCTAGGTGTATTTCTTCGGATTTGATGTGTATACATCCTCCTTTCAAACTAACTAACTAACTAACTAACTAACTAACCCCTTACATGGTACTGAAAGTTTTTGAATTTGATTCATGTTCAAATTCCTTGATTGCATACAAAATTCTTGGAATTTTCAATTAAAACTGATTAGATTATGGTTTTGATTTTGAAGGTAAAAGTAAGTAAAAGACTCTTTTATAAGTTAAATAAGACATTTTCTAGTAAAGTTCTAGTTCAGTTCCAGTTCAGTTCTAGTTCAGTTCTAGTTCAGTTTTAGTTCAGTTCTAGTTCAGTTCTAGTTCAGTTCTAGTTCTGTTCTAGTTCAGTTCTAGTTCAGTTCTAGTTCAGTT
>NW_025808992.1:0-2026 GCF_022045245.1 Lucilia cuprina
CTACTTCATGGTAAATATGAAGAACAACACCGTAATCAGATTTTAAAGGATTACGCATAGTTTGTGTAGGCAATGGTGAGGTATTAAGATATTGTACACCACTGTTAGTATTGCATTGTGTAAATTGGTCTTTGGTTTGTATGGGTGAGGAGGCAATGACATAGGAAGCTGCATTATGTAGGGATTTTAAAGTAATAGGCGATGCTGTGGGCAAAGGTTCATGAGTTGGTCTTTCGTCGAAGGTATTTGTTGTAGAGGAAACGACAACATTTTCATTTTCTAGTAGATTCATTTTGGGAATATTTGTGTGTTCTAGAGTTTTATTTGTTTTAACAGGTTCGTAGAGTAATTTAGTTGATGATGATGTTGTTTTAAATTTTCTCTTTTCACTTGTTGCTTTAACAAGTCTGGGTCTTAGAATTTGTGTTCTAGTACCATGTAAACTAAGTTTAGATCTTTGAATTTGTGATGTAAGTTTAGATTTATTTATGCTTGTATTACAGTTGCCACGCAAAGTCATGCGTGATCTTTCTAGCAAAGCTGAGGCTTTAGCCATTAAACGAGTTTTCGTTTGATTATTCTGTTTATCAAGATATATTTCCAGATCTTTGGTTTCTGTGTGAACAGTACGATAACTTTTTGCCTCATTCAGAGTGGATGTTTTATTAGGCTGCGCATACTTTCCATTGTTGTTGACTTGATTATTTACAAGAGATTTCCTGTTGTTGTTTTCGTTAATTCTAGGTGATGAACGGAGTTCCCTTTTGATTTCATGTAACGAGGCATATGATTTTTGTTTTGGTTTTATTGTTTTTATAACAATAATTTTACGTTTACGCAAACGACGTTTGAAGGTGGGATAGTTTTTGCCTTTGCGGGTTTTTGTACCTTGTTTTATGTGGTTTTTGTTAAATTTATTATCCAATTTAAGAGATTTCTTACGCTCATTATTCATATTTGTTGTTTGTAGTTGTTCTTCTTCAGATATTGCTGTAGTTGTGGAGTGTAAATTATCCAATGACTTCACCTGTTCCTTTTTACATTCCAAAGCTTGAACTATAAAGATGCTTGGCTTAGATTTACGTGACTCTTCTAAAGCCATTTGTAATTTTTGTTGTATAATGCTGCTGGGTGTTGATGCAACTAAATGTATAGCCGGTTTTATAATACTTAGTTCATCACCATTGGAATTTTGTTCTAGCATTTCTTCTTTAAGACTTTCCACTTTTAAACAGGGAGTATCACATTTGGTATCTAAGATTTTGCTTACTGATATACTATCATCCTCAGTTTCAAGTTTACAAACAAACGAAGATGTTTCATGATTTTGCTTAGATTCGTTGGGTATTTGAGATCTAGTTCTGGTATTTCTTAAGAGTGTTTTACCACCGGACAATCTGGGAGATCTTAAAGTTCTTTTAGGTATTTCCTCAACACAACACTCAGTCTTTTGTACATTTTTAATTTGCATTTTATTGTTAATTTCATTAACATTTTCATTCAACTTTTCTTCATCGCATTCATTTTCCTCCCCCTTTTCTATTGTTTTAGTTATGGATTTACGCAGTTTGACTTGACGTATTAATGTTTCTCTTATGGGTTGTGTGATTTCTTTGATACAATCTTGTGAAAGTTTTGCGGCTTCTTCTTTATTTTTTGCCGCAATGTGACAAAGTATTTTTATTTCTGGTTCTTTTTTGACAATACTAAACGAATTTTGAGATTTAGTTGATGATTTTGTGGTAGAATTGTTGCTTGTTTTCTTTATAGGTTCTTTCAGAGATGTTGTGGGTTCGGAGGTTTGTGAATGGGAGCTGGAAGAGAATGGATGGAAAAAATAGAAACATTTTAGTAAGGAATTAATGAAGAGGTTAATATTAACGTATTAGAGTTTTAATTCTTCTTAGATCTGTTCTATTTCGGTTCATGTTCTGTTCTAATTCTGTTCTAGATCTGTTCTAGTTAAGTTTAGTTCTTGTTCTGTTCAAGTTCTATTCGAGTTGTGTTTAAGTTCTGTTCTAGTTCT
>NW_025808993.1:0-2655 GCF_022045245.1 Lucilia cuprina
TTTTTTTAAATAAAATAAAACAAATTTTAAAATTTTACAAAGAAAAAAATTATTAAAGAAAAAAAGAAAACTTTATTGCAAAAGCAAAACTTTAATGTAAATATTCTTATCTGCTGCCTAAAAGTAGGCTTTAGTTTTTTTGTTTATTAGTTTGTTTTTTAGATTTCATTCATAAATTTCTTTGTATGTATTATTTTCTTATATACTATATAAATTCCTTAGTTAAATACAAAGATGAATGAATGTGCAATAAATAGAAAAATATTTTTCTTTCATAATTTTCTTAAATAGTATACTTTTAGGCTTTGTTGTCACTTTTTTTATAACTAGTCTTTAATTGTGGAGGGAACTTTTAGCTAAAAGTTTATATTTCTTTTTACAAACTTCTAGTTTAAAGTATTGTTTAGTTAATTTCTAATTTTAACCTTGTTTGTCTAAGGCCCCTAAATGTATACTTTAGGGGGAAAAAAAAGAAATCACTGAAATGTATACACATGTTGCAAAAATATGCAACAGTTTGTTGCAGTTGAATGAATTTAGAACAAAACTAAACTTAAACTTTCAAAAACATACAAAACTATAGAAAACAAGGACGTGATATACAAAAAAAATCCCTTGCAAAACTAACACCCATTGTGCAAAATTTACAATAACAGAATTAAGTATAGTTTTAAACCAAAGAAGACATACATATACATATGTTTATACATATATAAGTAAAAGTGCGATAACTTTTAAAATATACAAACCAACTGTTCCCATTGTGCAGCAAATATTTTGAAAACTTTATAAATTTTTCTATTTTCTTCACACACTTTCCTAAACATTAATATTTTAAAGAGTTTCCAAGCAATTCCAAAAAACAAACAACCAAATGGTTAATAATGACCCATAGTGCAAGAATTATTTTTCAAACAATATCGCTGCCAACTACTTTCGCTTAAATTTAATTGTTTTCTACAGTAAATTCAATCAATTTCGAAAATTTCTCTAAATTCATAGAAAATTATTGTATGCGTCCCATAGTGCAGAAAAAAATATGAATAGAAATGATTTTTTTAACAACAGCTATACTTTACAAAAGTTTTCAATAGTAATTCTAAGTTTTATAAAATGTTTTAATAAAAAACGAATTGCTTTTGCCACCCATTGTGCAAGATTTTTTTGTCTAAATTAACAATTTAAACAAATAATTTGTTACAAGTCGAGTTATTCTGTAAAAACAAATTTCATAAAAATATAAAAGTCCTAATAAATACAATAAATTATGGTAATTGACCCACTGTGCAAACAAAAATTTTATTCCAAATAAGTTTTTATCAAAATTTCCAACATTTGTTGGATTCTTTAAACAAATTTAAAAAAAAATTTGTTAAAATTATATTAAAAATTAACAGAAACAAGAGAAAAAGCCCATTGTGCAGGAAATGTTTTTAAGGGAATTTAAAAACCAAAAAGGAGACATTTATAAACTCATTTCATTTATTTTAAAACTTTGTATTTTAAACAAATTTTAAATTGTTAAAAATTTACTACAAAATTTTTAACTACAAAATTTTTAACTGTGCATATATAAAATTTGAATATTTTGCTAAAATTATTAAAAAAAAAAAAACAATGACTTCTATGTTTAACAGCAGGTTTTCCAAAGAATTAACTAATAAATTTAAATAACAATACTCATTGACCCATAGTGCAACAACATTTTTTTATAAAATTATTAATAAATTGTGTACATATTAGTTAATATTATACATTTTTATAAATAAACTAAAAAACTATATATAAACAATATTTTTAACTTACCGGCCCATTGTGCAAAGTCTGCAAATTAAAATAAAAAAAAGAAAAATTAAAAAATTTAAATATTGAAAAAAGTTTTTAATTTTAAATAACTATAAACTACAAAATATATATTTTAAAATACATATGTATATAAAAACGACCCATGGTGCATTATTATTAAAGAAATATTAAGCCAATACTGTTAGAAAAATTTTACATTAAATTTCATAGAAATTTTAAAGATTTTAAATAAAAAAGCTTATGACATTAAAATGAATTTTTATATAATCATAATACTATTTTAGTGCCATAGTGCAGTTCAAATTAAAAATTTATTCTCACAAATATTCCAATATTCTTTAATTTTCAACCAAAAAAAAAAAAAAATAAACAAATAGACAATAAAAATGTATTACTTATTTGTTTATTGAACTGCTCGTTTGTTTTGCATTATTAAATCTGCAATCCTACCAACACTCCAACGCCCCGCAAACCACTTAAGCCAGCAAACCATTTAATGCTGCTTATAGTTCTTTTTTTCATTTCCACAAAAAAAAAATAATTATTAATTAAAGTTTTATAACTCTTAAACACAACCAGACAATACATTTTAATGCTTATTACCACTACACATATCATATGGCTTAATAACACAATCTGTAGTATACTTTCCGACAAACATACGTAAAATCATATTCCTGACTGTGCATGATTATACCATATTGTTTATTCTACGTTGCAAGAACAAAAAAGAAACCGAAAAGTCAATTAAAATTCATTTTTATTAAATAACATTAAAAACGGAAGAACATTTACCGTTGTTCAACAGATACTGAAATCGAAAAATTAACTTCATAAAATTTTATATTA
>NW_025808994.1:0-4550 GCF_022045245.1 Lucilia cuprina
AAATGTTTTTTTCTGTTATAAAACTAAACAACAGTATAGAAAAATTACAATTTTGAAAATAGTAGTAAATCTACTACTATTTTTGAAACCTTGAAAACTCATGTTTTTAAAACACAAAATGATTATTAACCTTATTAGTATTAACAAAATTTAGAATTTTTTAAAAATACTACTATTTCACTAAAAATAGTAGTAAAAGTTCTTAAATAAGCGGTAAAACTTATTTTTATTAACAGAAATGCTTTTTTAAATCACAATTAGAAGAAATTTCATATTAAAATGGAATTTTAAAAATAGTAGTAGATCTACTACTTTTTTTAAATCTTGAAAACTCTTGTTTTTAAAACACAAAATGATTATTAACCTTATTAGTATTAACAAAATTTAAAATTTTTTTTTTAAATACTACTATTTCACTAAAAAATAGTAGTAAAAGTTCTTAAATAAGCGGTAAAACTTATTTTTATTAACAGAAATGTTTTTTTAAATCACAATTAGAAAAAATTTCATATTAAAATGGAATTTTAAAAATAGTAGTAAATCTACTACTTTTTTTAAAACCTTGAAAACTCTTGTTTTTAAAACACAAAATGATTATTAACCTTATTAGTATTAACAAAATAATAAAAATTTCTTAAAAATACTACTATTTCATTAAAAAATAGTAGTAAAAGTTCTTAAATTAGCGAAAAAATTTATCTTTATTAACAGAAATGCTTTTTTAAATCGTTATTAGAAGAAATTTGGTATTAAAATTGAATTTAAAAAATAGTAGTATTTCTACTACTATTTTTGAAACCTTGAAAACTCATGTTTTTTAAACACAAAATGATAATAAACCTTATTAGTATTAACAATATAATAAAAGTTTCTTAAAAATACTACTATTTCATTAAAAAATAGTAGTAAAAGTTCTTAAATTAACGAAAAAACTTATTTTTATCAGCAGAAATGCGTTTTTAGGTGGCAGTTAGAAGAAAATTTATATTAAAATGGAATTTAAAAAATAGTAGTAAATCTACTACTATTTTTAAAAGTTCGAAAAATCATGTTTTTAGAGCACAAAACAATAGTTTAACTTTTTTAAATAAACAAAATATATAAAACTTTTCAAAAATACTACTATTTCACTAAAAAATAGTAATAAAAGTTTTTAAAGAAACAGAAAAACTCATTTTTAATAACAGAAAAGCTTTTTTAAATCGTAATTAGAAGAAATTTGGTATTAAAATGGAATTTAAAAAATAGTAGTAAATCTACTACTATTTTTAAAACCTTGAAAAATCATGTTTTGAAGGTTTAAAACAATAGTTTAACTTTCTTAAATAAACAAAATATATAAAACTTTTTAAAAATACTACTATTTTACTAAAAAATAGTAGTAAAAACTCTTAAATGAGAAAAAAAAACTTAATTTTTTCATCAGAAATGTTGATTTAGAACTTAGATATGATGAAAATGATGTTAAAATTAATTTTTAAAAATAGTAGTAAATCTACTACTATTTTCAAAATCAATAAAAATTTAAATTTTACATCGTAAAATTATTGCCTGTGACAAAATAATTAAAAAAATATGAAATTTTTTTTTAAATACTACTATTTTAAACAAAAAATAGTAGTAAATTTTTTTTTAAAATAAAAAAAAATAATTTTCTTAACAAATATGGCTTTTTTATTGCCAAATTAGCAAAATCTAATGTTAAATTTTATTTTAAAAATAGTAGTAAATCTACTACTATTTTTAAAAATTTTAAAATTTTTAGTTTTAAACATACAAAACACATAATTACTAATAAAACTAAGAAAATCTCTTAAAAAAATGGTATTATTTGTTTAAAAAGTGTAGTAAAATTTGATACTTTTTGAAATTCCTTTAAACTCCTGATATTTTAAAATATTATAAAACAAGGTATGAGTATTATTTTATTATTTCCATTATTTTTTGTTTTGTTAAACTTATCAATTCCATTTTATTATTGTTGTTGTTGTATTGAATGTTATATTGAACACGTGCTGTTTGTATGTAAGTGTCACTGTATGTGTAGTATATATAAGTTGTCATAGTATTCGTTTACAATTTTTATTCGATTTTTTTATATAAAAGAGTAACGAAACACAAAGGGGAAACTTCCCCTTAAAAATTGCTTGCATTAAATCTCAATAGAAATTGTTTAAAATTTCTATTTATTTGTTAAAATTTTTTAAACAATTATTGATTTTTTTTCAAATTTAATTACAGCTTTTGTAAAAGCTAAATATTTACTTGTTACTTAGTTCATTTTACTAAAATGTTTACTTTTCTAATAATAATTTCAATTTTGGACTTTTAAAGCAATCAACTATTCAAGGTTTGTTTTATGAAGTCAAGTGGAAATAAATGTGGAAAAAAGAAAATAAATACATTTTATTTAAAACGCTTTTCAAAGAAATCTGTGATACCCTTCTCGGAAAATATCATAATTTTGTTTAAAGCTTTTTAAGCAAATGACCCTCCTCATGATAACTTATGTTTTCTTATATAAATTTTTGAAAAATAATAAATAAAAATTTCAGATTTATTCAATTGTTATTTTAAATAACAGCTCAAAGATAGAACTTTTGAAGTGTAAATAGCTTTAATAAATTGTTCAAATATTGAAAATATTTAAGAGGACATAGAGTTAGAGAGAGAGAGAGAGAGCAAGTAAAGGGGGAGAGACTAATATTGAATTATTTACTTAAGCGTAAAAATTACTCAAAAAAACAACAAGTTATCAAAAAATTAAACATTTTTTTTAAATAGTAGTAAAAAAATACTACTTTTTGAAAATTTCCAAAATTATATAATTTTTTTTTTAATTTTATTAAAACACAAATATTTTCTTTGAATTTTATAAAATTTTTCAAAAAAATTTCAAATTTCTTTAACAATTTATCATAAAATTGAGAATTTTTTAAAATAGTAGTAAAAATACTACTTTTTTAAAATTTTTATTATATAAAATTTTTTACTTTAATTATACATACAAATTTTTTGTAAATATTTTTCAAATTTCTTATATTTTTAAAAATAGTAGTAGATTTACTACCTTTTTAAATCACAAAATTTTTCAGCAAAAATTACGTTTTTAGGCTCAGATATTGAAAAAATTTTGATTTCTGGCAAAATTTTGTGATAAACATAACATTGCAAAATAGTAGTAGAAAAAGTACTTTTAAAAAAAAAATAAGTAAAAAAGTAATATTATGACAAAATTGTCATTAATTAATTAACAAAAAAACAGTATTTTTTAGCAATTGAAGTTTTTTTTTTTTAAAACAGTAGTAGAAAAAGTACTTTTTTTTAAGTGACATTTTATAACAAAATCTTCAAAAATGCTAAATGTGTAAACAAAAGAAGAAATGATTTGTTAAAGAATTTTCCTTAAAAGAAACTTTTTTAAAATAGTAGTAGAAAAAGTACTTTTTAAAAAATTAAAAATTTTTCAGTTTTATTTCAAAATGATGTCAATTAATGTTTTTAAGATTGATTTGTCAATAAATTTAAAGAAATTTTTTTAAATTTCACATTTTTAAAAATAGTAGTAGAAAAGGTACTTTTTTCATTTTTCCGAATTTTTAGGTTTTTGCTTAATTTTTTTTTTTCAAATAAATGACTTCAAAAATAATTTGTGATAAAAATTAAGAAATTTAAGACAAACTTTAGCATTTTAAAAAAAAAGTAGTAGAAAAGTACTTTTTGAAGATTTAAAAATTTTTAAAATTTTGCTTAATTTTTGGCATAAAAATGGTTTTTACAATAATTTTCGTTAAAAATTATGAAATTCCCTGCAAATTTTAGCATTTTACTACTATTTAAAAAATAGTAGTAGAAAAATACTTTTTTTAAATTTTTAAAATTTTTCCATTTTTGCTTTATTTTGTTATTTTATTATTTGTAGATGAATTTGTAATAAAAAATAATGAATTTTCTGAAAATTTAAACATTTTTGAAAAAGTAGTAAAAAAAAGTACTTTTTTAAAAATTTAAAATTTTCACATTTTTGTTTCATTTTTGTCACAAAAATGGTTGCTAAAATTATTTGTGATACAAATTAAAAAATTCCTTGCAAATTTTAGCATTTTTAAATTAGTAGTAAAAAAAAGTACTTTTTGAACAATTTTAAATTTTCACATTTTTGTTTCATTTTTGTCACAAAAACGGTTGCTAAAATTATTTGTGATACAAATTAAAGAATTCCTTGCAAATTTTAGCATTTTTAAAATAGTAGTAGAAAAAGTACTTTTTCAAAATATTTAAAATGTTTAAATTTTTGCATGAATTTTGTCATTTTATGATTTGTAGAAGAATTTCTAATGAAAATTTAATGAATTTTCTGGAAATTTAAACAATTTTGAAAAAGTAGTAGAAAAAGTACTTTTTTAAAATATTTAAAATTTTAACAGTTTTGCTTAAATTTTGGCTTAAGAGGGTTTTTACCATAATTTGCGATAAAAATTAGAAAATTTTCAGCTAATTTAAACATTTTTGAAATAGTAGTAGAAAAACTACTTTTTTAAAATATTTAA
>NW_025808995.1:0-1285 GCF_022045245.1 Lucilia cuprina
AGACCATAGAACAGACCAGTTTATAACAATATAACATTTTGTGTGTGTGTGTCTGTAGGTTTCATAATAGCCAAATAAATATATAAATTCTTCCATAAAACTCAATCCTTTTATATATTCAATTTCCTCTGGCTAAGTACTTAATAAAAACTAAATTAAAAAAGAAACTAAACCATATTTGTATTACTTATTTCCCTTATTTGAATATTTCACATTCAATATATTGAATGAAGACACAATATGAAAACTTTTTATGTTCATCCTTGCCATTATATTTAAGTTCAAGCTCTTCATTATTAAACAGAAAATACTTAATAAGCAGAACTTTAAGTATTCAATACGTCCTTAAGCCAAGTATGAATACACACATCAAATAGCAGAATGCATGATGCAAAAGCCATAAGTCAGTGAGCCACAACCAATGAACCAACGAGCGAACCAAGCAAGCAACCAACCAATCGATACTTATGTTTCAAAGCTGACCAAATATTCTTCACGAGTAAGACAACATCTTTTTATTTAAACATAAACTTCTTTCAAGTTTTCTTTTTTGTTTAAAAGAAGAAAATAATATTGAGCTGCAGCAATATTGTTACAATATTAAAATTCCATACTTAACGCTAAAAAGTTTAAATAAGCGTAAATAACCGAATTTTTAATACTTGATTAAGCACCAAGATTGACAGGAAACACATTGAAGTAAGAAAGAGTTATAGAAGATGTATGAAATGTAGTAAAAGTTAAAATTATTATAAAAAGAGGGAAATAGTTTTACTTTTGCAAAGATTTGTAAAAAATTAAAACACTTTTTTTTTAATAAATAGCTTTTGAAATCGAAAGAAGTTATCATATATTCTATAGTCTTATTCTAGACTTTAGTCTAGTGTATAGCCTAGTCTATAGTCTAGTCTAAAGTCTAGTCTAAAGTCTAGTCTAAAGTCTAGTCTATAGTGTAGTCTATAGTCTAGTCTAAAGTCTAGTCTAAAGTCTAGTCTATAGTCTAGCCTATGGTCTAGTCTAAAGTCTAGTCTATAGTCTAGTCTGTAGTTTTTTAAAACACTTTTTTAAATAAATAGCTTTTGAAATCGAAAGAAGTTATCATATATTCTATAGTTTTATTCTAGACTTTAGTCTAGTCTATAGTCTAGTCTAAAGTCTACTCTAAAGTCTAGTCTAAAGCCTAGTCTATAGTCTAGTCTATAGTCTAGTCTATAGTCTAGTCTAAAGTCTAGTCTATAGTCTAGTCTATAGTCTAGTCTATAGTCTAGTCTATAGTCTAGTCTAT
>NW_025808996.1:0-2678 GCF_022045245.1 Lucilia cuprina
TAGACTATAGACTAGACTATAGACCAGACTATAGACTAGGCTATAGACTAGACTATAGACTAGATTATAGACTAGACTATAGACTGTACCAATAAGTTCACGTTTTCCGGTTCTCACCTAATTCCGACTCTACATACTTAATTTCATGTTTCTAGACCCAATGTAATAGAAAATTCAAAAAGTACCTTTTAAAAAATAAAAAGGTACCAAAATGTTTCTTTTTATGGCTTCTAACGTAAGCCAGGATTCACATACTTAATTTCATGTTTCTAACCAATAACAACACATTAGTGCTGCTCTCGCACTGCTACTCTTGCTCTGCTGCTCTCGCTCTGCCTTGCTTTTATAAACAGAGTACAATAACAAAATTTACCGTATGATAATGTATTTTGTTTTTTGCAATTTCTGTTCGAGCATGAATAAAAAATCTTAGTTTTTGATGAAATTTTCAGAGGTTGTCTCGGATTTTTGCTCATATCTCCGTTATTTATGGACCGATTTTGCTGATTTTTTATAAAAAAATAACATTTTGAATTATTTCTTTACAAAGCGAAATTTTGAAAAACAGCCTTTAAGAAGAGAAGTTTTTTTAAAAAAAATAATTCTGCGAGATTTAAAGAAATTTTTTATAAAAATAAAAATTTTCCAAAAGAGATATTTTGAAATTTTGAAAAATTTTCTATAAAGGAGAATTTTTTGTTTTTTATTCTTATAAAATGATGAAAATTTCTGAAATTTGCATAAAAATTAAAAAGAAATTTCTATAAAGAGAATTCTCTTAACGGTCTATCTTCCCTTTTTCCCTCAATTTTTATAGTTTAATTTTTTCCATTCTGTTTTGTCCTCTTTATTAATGCTCCAAATGTCTACTGAGAATATGTTGCATTTTTGACTTAAAACCCATTTTTGTTTGCCCCCCTCTATGAGTAGTTTATTTTCATTTCGCATTACACTTAACACAAAAAGCATATATTTATTTATGGTACTAGAAATTTTTTGTGTGAGAAAAGTGCATGTTTTTTTTATTTTTGTGGGAAAACAAAAGTGGAAAGGGAAGAAAATCAGTTTTTTTTTTTCATTTCGAGAAAAAAAAATATGTTAAACATGTAATGGGAAAAATGTCAGTTTAGTGTTTGTGTAAAGAAAGATAAAGTCATGTTTGTTTTAAGTTTTTTTTGTAAAGAAAACAAACAAACAAAATGACAATGTAGGGGAGCCAGGATTGTATTAGCTAAAATCTACATACTTGACATGTTGCTACAAAAAAGACAAATTTTCAAAAAAATTCTATAAAATGGTAAGTTTTAGATATGTTTAATCCATTTTAGTTAAAAAGTTCATGAAATGCCACAATTGCCACAATTAATGTAAATGTGAAAAACAAAATCAATATTAATTTGCTTTTATAAATTTTTCCAAATGTGTTACAATTAAGTGTTTATTTTAATATTGAAATATAGCCTTGCACACACACACATACATACGTATACATGTATGTATTTATGCTCATAATTTCAAATGATTGATATTGGATTTATGCTATGAGCCACTTTATTTCCACTTGCTGAAGCTGAAAGGTAATTGAAATTGAAGAGGTATTTGATTTCAAGATAAATAACGATTATGTATTGGTGATTATGCAGAGATAATAGTCCTTGATTACAAGCTTCTAAAAGGGTTAAAGGGGAAATGTATATAGCAAGCACTTAGTAGAAATAGAAACAAGGTCATTAAAATTATTCAATAACTAGATAAGTATGTAAATGAAACCCATTATTCTTTGGTATGAGAAAATTTCTTTTATTTAATTTTCACCTTAATGTCCTTTAATAAAACCTATATTTTTCCTACTTAATTATTTAACCCAAAAAAATATATATTTATTACTTAATACCTCAGCATTTAAATATTTAAATAAAAACAAATATATACATACATATATTTGTAATGAAGGCTTTTAAAGAATTTAATCAAGATTATCTTCATTATTTTTAACGCATTCTCTACAACCCCAGGACTTTATAACTTTAATGAGAAAACGTTTGCTCATTTAAATTAATCTTTTGAATCTTTTATATCGCCATGTTTTGTGCTTTTTTTGTGCGTACGCAAAATTTTCACCTCGAGCCAGTAAATTGCAATAAAGTTGTTCATTGAGGTTTTATTAACAAAAAAATTGATATTTAAAATGAAAAAAAAAAAAAAACAAAAGAATTTATAGAATTTTTAGCAGTAAAAGAACAAAGTAATTAAAGCTGCAGCCTATATCCCATTGTTAAAGTCTTTACTGTAATTGACACACGCACATGTTTATACATATAGAATGCATAGTAATTAATTGTTTAATTGCATTGCGTGTTTTAATAGAATTGTAAATATACATTTTAACACATATACAATTATATTTTGTAAGGCAATACCCGGCAGTGTTAAAGAAATAAATGTACCATTAGATAAAATTCTATATACAATTTATTTTGGAAAAAATATGTCTACTATAACATTAATAGAACAACAACAGAACTAGAGCAGAATTAGAACAGAACTAGAACAGAACTAGAACAGAGCTGGAACAGAACTAGAACAGAGCTGGAACAGAACTAGAACAGAACTAGAACAGAACTAGAACAGAACTAGAACAGAACTAGAACAGAACTAGAACAGAACTAGAACAGAAC
>NW_025808997.1:0-1640 GCF_022045245.1 Lucilia cuprina
AAAACACACATTATGCTACAAATGATATACCATATTAAAGTGCAATCATAATGCTTTAAAATGATGCCTAAATGACTGTCAAAGCGTGAAAACTGTCAATGTTATTTGAAGCCATATCGGAACCTTAAAATACCACGTTTTTAAAGCTGTGAAAATAATTCTACTGATCTATCCAATTAGCCATTTTCTAAAAATATATTATGCAACAAATTATATACCAAAACAAATGGCAACTATAATGCAATAAAAAGATATATAAACGACTGCTATAACATGAAAACTATAAAAGATATTTGCAACCATATCGGAGCCTTAAATTACCGCATTTCCAAACCTGTACCAATAAATATACCGATCTATACAATTTTTGTAAAAATTCATTATGCCACAAATTGTACACCAAAACAAAGTGCAACTGTAATGCTTTAAAATGATGCATAAACGATTGTCCTGGCATGAAAACTGTCAAAGTTCTTTGCAACCATATCGGAACCTCAAATCACAGCGTTTTTAAACATAGAACAACAATTCTACCGATCCTTCAAATTGACCATTTTTTAGACGAACACATTATGCCACAAATGATAAACCAAATTAAAGTGCAATAATAATGCTTTAAAATGATGCAGAAATGACTGTCATAGCATGAAAACTGTCAAAGTTATTCACAACCATATCGGAACCTCAAATTACCGCCTTTTTAAACCTGGGAAAATAATTCTACCGATCTATCCAATTGGCCATTTTCTATCAAATTGACCAATTTGTAAAAACACACATTATGCTACAAATGATATACCATATTAAAGTGCAATCATAATGCTTTAAAATTATGCCTAAATGACTGTCATAGAGTGAAAACTGTCAATGTTATTTGCAGCCATATCGGAACCTTAAAATACCGCGTTTTTAAAGCTGTGAAAATAATTCTACTGATCTATCCAATTAGCCATTTTCTAAAAATATATTATGCAACAAATTATATACCAAAATAAATGGCAACTATAATGCAATAAAAAGATATATAAACGACTGCTATAACATGAAAACTATAAAAGATATTTTAAATTACCGCATATCCAAACCTGTACCAATAAATATACCGATCTATACAATTTTTGTAAAAATTCATTATGCCACAAATTGTACACCAAAACAAAGTGCAACTGTAATGCTTTAAAATGATGCATAAACGATTGTCCTGGCATGAAAACTGTCAAAGTTATTTGCAACCATATCGGAACCTCAAATCACAACGTTTTTAAATATAGAACAACAATTCTACCGATCCTTCAAATTGACCATTTCTTAGATGAACACATTATGCCACAAATGATATACCAAATTAAAGTGCAATCATAATGCTTTAAAATGATGCATAAATGACTGTCATAGCATGAAAACTGTCAAAGTTATTCACAACCATATCGGAACTGCAAATTACCGCCTTTTTAAACCTGGGAAAATAATTCTACCGATCTATCCAATTGGCCATTTTCTAAAAATACATTATGCAAAAAATTATATACCAGAACAAATGGCAATTTTAATGCTTTAAAATGGTGCATAAACGACTGTCCTAGCACGAAAACTGCCAAAGGTAATTGCAACCATATCGGAACCTCAGATTACTGCGTTTA
>NW_025808998.1:0-3127 GCF_022045245.1 Lucilia cuprina
CTAACTAACTAACTAACTAACTAACTAACTAACTAACTAACAAACTAACTAACTAACTAACTAACTAACTAACTAACTAACTAACTAACTAACTAACTAATTAACTAATTAACTAATTAACAAATTAACTAATTAACTAATTAACTAACTAACTAACTAACTAACTAACTAAATAACTAACTAACTAACTAACTAACTAACTAACTAACTAACTAACTAACTAACTAACTAACTAACAAACTAACTAACTAACTAACTAACTAACTAACTAACTAACTAACTAACTAACTAACTACCTAACAAACTAACTAACTAACTAACTAACTAACTAACTAACTAACTAACTAATTAACTAATTAACTAATTAACTAATTAACTAATTAACTAATTAACAAATTAACTAATTAACTAACTAACTAACTAACTAACTAACTAACTAACTAACTAACTAACTAACTAACTAATTAATTAACTAACTAACTAACTAACTAACTAACTAACTAACTTACTAACTGACTGACTAACTTTTAAACTAACTCATTCGAATAATCGAGAAAAACATAGTTTTTTTCTTCGAACGAATAACATTTTTTCCATAAATTTTTTAGTTATTTCATACATTACTTGCTAATGAATATTAATTATTATACACATTATTTCATTTATCTAAATATGTTATTAAAACAAAACAATTTGGATTTGTTATGGCCTAATTGTCTAGGGTGTTCATTTCGAGCCCTGATGGATATCGTTTACTTTTTTAAGCCATTCTCACAATTAAGTATATGAAATAACATGTTAGAAAAGAATCGAAAAATATATAGAAAACAACTGAATGCCTTGGTTTAAATCGTGTCTGAGTTTCCTTGATGAGTGTCACATCATGGTGCATTGTAATTCGGTGGTAGACAGGTGCTACCAATAATTGTGGTCCTCCGGTACTATAAATTGTTGTTGACAGTCTACTGCCTAGCTTAGTCCTTGTATAGATTGAAAAGAGGTCGAACCAGAGCACCACATAATCTGGTACTACGGGTAGCCAGTTGTCCGCAGGACTGTCCCGGCTGTTCAGTTGGTTGAGGTTCCCTCGGAATCCACGTAGTGGCTGTGGTCAAAACCCAAATCTCGGGAAGAGGGTGCTTCGTTAAAAGACTGATATACGTTGAATATGATTTTCATGATTTATTTCCTGTATCGTTACTAGATGCTAGAGCGGTACGAATTACAGAGCATGACTGTAAATGTTGGATTTGAGCTGATAATGAAATTATTGGATATACAAGGTGGAGTTTTTCTGATATTTCCTGACTTCTACTTGCATTCTATAGAGAGAATGGAGTAACTGATGGATTTGAAGGATGGAGTGGAAGCAAGGACGTGGTGCAAGGTCACTGCTCTCTCTTTGATTTATTTAGCAATATTCCTACCTAGCTCCAGTACTTGAGCAAAGTTAAGAACCATGTAAAAAAATTGCAACCTATTTGTAAGAAACACAAAGTGGCAGTGGTGAGTTGTTTGCTTTGTAATATTTTAAAAATATTATCCCAGAAAATATAAAACGAAATACTTCTAAAAGAATAACATTTATCACTACTTCAAAAGTAGCACTAAGTGATTTTTTTAACTTCTGTTTAAGTGATGTTTAATGACTTTAAAAAAATTGAGAAAACAATACTATTGTTTGCATTTTTTTATTCATAAATAGAGTTAAAAAATATTTTTGGGCTTTTGTATTAAATGTGTCTGTGTTTAAACGATTTAAGGAAATTACTTCTTATATAATATAAAAATGCAATTTCACTTCCAAATATGTTCCAAGAAAATAACTTTAGAAGTAGTAAATTTGGAATCAAATAAAAAGGACATCCATCCTATGACAAGTCTGCATTAAAATCATCACTACTTCAGGTCTTTTTCAGCACTTCCATGAAGGAAATTCTCCTTTTTCGCTTCTTGGGAAGTTCTTTTGTTTTTTGCTGGAACGGAAACGTATATAAGTATACTCTTCTCATAAAAGTGAAGAGTATACAAATTGACACCATAAAATTGCATTAAATTTTAATAAAATTAATTAAATATTTTTTTAAGTTTTTTTTTTATTATCTTAAAAAAATGCTTTATAAATTAAAATCAATAAAATCTATCATCCCCCCAGAGTAAGCAAAGTAATGACACCACCCTTAATTGTAGCTAAATATACAGCATTTTTCCACTTATTACCCTAATCACAAAGTGAGTATAGTCTATTTCTTTAATTTATTTTAGGCATGTATAATTGATTTGCTTTTCTTTTCAAGAATAAGTAAAAAATCATCATCATATTAAATATTTTATTTGAGTGTTATTTGCATCAAATTTAATTTAGACTAAAGGGAAATTAAAGATGTTTTTTGTATATTAAAAAAAATCTTGCTGCTTTTATACAATTTTCAATCATTAATAATATAACATTTTTCATTGTCCTTAAGAATATAGTAGATACTTTAATAAATAGTTTATGCTTAACTTACCACAAATTAATAAATCATTTCATGATTACCCAATATTAGCGTAAGATAAACAACCATTACCCTTGTGAAAAAACAAAATTATTGTTTGTGATTTGATTCACTTTATTTTTTAAACAAAATTACAGAAATATTCAAAAAGGCCTTACAGCCTTGTGAAATACAACTTAAACTTAATTTAAGTTAAAAAATTGTTGCCATCATTTCTATAGACTCACTATACTGTAATGACACGACAAGAATCTATACCCAGTAGATAAATAAAAAAATAAAATTTTCTTTCCCAGAGCCTCCCGCTTAAAATGGGGTACAATCTTGAAAAGATTTAGGTTGAATCTTAAATTATTGAACAGACTTCGGCATCAATGCAGTCTGTTGTGGTTTTATGTGAAATATAAAACAGTGGTTGGTGCAAAGAGACCACAAAGCAAATAGTGAAAGTTGTCTATAACGTTGGGTTTTGCTCACTAACTTACAAATAAACAAACCAACCAACATCCTAACTAACTAAGTAACTAACTAACTAATTAACTAATTAACTAATTAACTAATTAACTAATTAACTAATTAACTAATTAACTAATTAACTAATTAACTAATTAACTAATTAACTAATTAAC
>NW_025808999.1:0-1885 GCF_022045245.1 Lucilia cuprina
AGAACAGAACTAGAACAGAACTAGAACAGAACTAGAACAGAACTAGAACAGAACTAGAACAGAACTAGAACAGAACTAGAACAGAACTAGAACCGAACTAAAACAGAAACGAGTTCTAGTTCTGTTCTAGTTATGTTCTAGTTCTGTTCTAGCTCTATTAATGTTTTGTTTAACTTCTGTTTTAGTTCCTTCTTAGTTCTGCTCTAGTTATGTTTTATTTCTGTTCTATTGAATTAAATTTTCAAAATTTAAAATCCACCAACATAATCAAAATTTCAATGAAATTATTACTTATGAACTATAAGAGAAAAACTCAAAAGAAAACATTGTCAACCTCCAACTGTGTACAATACTTACGGCTTAAGAACATCATCTAACTAGCAATTCTTTATTGTATGCCACTATGAATGCCTAAGAGTGCTAAGGATAAGGATTTGCATGTTGCTAAAATTAAAAGTTGTAGTTGTAGCAGTTATAGTGGTAGTAAATCCACTACTATAATTCAATCACTTTACATACACAGGCACACATATACATACATATGTATGTATGTAGGTGATGCTACTAACATTCTAACATTTACTATTTAACACCACATAAGCGTGTAATCATTTAAGTATTTGACAAGGACCACAAGGTATATGTAAACGTATACGAACTTAATAATCTAATACATTCATATATAAAACAAGACAAAAATACTTGCATGTGTGTATGTAGGTGTGTTTGTAATTATATATAGTAAAAGTCAACTGCACTATTTATAGAGAAGAGTAACTAGGACGAAGAAAAAAAATATGTGAGCAGTTAAAGAAGAAACATGTATAAAAAACGTACACCTTTAGAAAATTCAAGACATTTTTATGATATGCCTACACAAAAGGCAGCTGTACAGTGGTATAAGGAATATAATAACATTTCATAAGTAATTTGTTTTTGGTTGTAACTTTTCAATGGAAAAGTTAAAACAAATTAAGAGTCCCACTGTATGTGAAGAGTACAAACTAGAGTTTTGTTTTCATAATAGAAAAGAAATATAAAGGACATACGCCTTATGACATAAAAACTATTATACATAGTGTTTGAATTTGTGTATTACCTCTTTTCTGATATATGCGTATAACTATCTAACAGCCATGGGCATTTTCACAAATTATGCAAACATTTAGACACCAATAATATTAACGAACCCTCTTCCTATCTTTAGCTTTAATTTCATACTTTAAAATATGTATTCATTGCCCATCACTGCTTTTAACAAACAACTTTTACTAACATTGTAAGTTCTTTATAACTATATGAGTAAAAAAAAAACTTTGTTTGGTATGACAAGGACTATAAGACATGCTATTAAATTGTTTAAAAGAATATGAGCAGAAAAAGAACTGAGACTAGTCACATGTACCTACTTATAGTTTACCTTTTGTTAAAGAAAAAAGCTATGAATAGAAAGAAAAAACTCTCATATAGTATAATTTGTGTCAGCTTTAACATGAAAAAGGTTTTTTAAATTGAAATCTAGATTTTTTTACTCTCTAGGTTCTTTGTTAAATCAGGTGATAAATAAATTCAAATGAAGTTTATTGAGAAAAAGAGATTAAAGAGTTTTCATGATTATAAAGAAGCTCTAAACTTCAAATTTCAGAATTTTTTTAAAGAAAATGTTTTATAAATTTGAATAGACTATAGGATAGATTATAGTCTACTCTATAGTCTAGTCTATAGTCTATAGTCTACTCTATAGTCTAGTCTATAGTCTACTCTATAGTCTAGTCTATAGTCTATAGTCTAGTCTATAGTCTATAGTCTAGTCTATAGTCTAGTCTGTAGTCTAGTCTGTAGTCTAGTCTATAGTCTAGTCTATAGTCTAGTCTATAGTCTAGTC
>NW_025809000.1:0-1745 GCF_022045245.1 Lucilia cuprina
GTCTAGTCTATAGTCTAGTCTAGTCTACAGTCTAGTCTACAGTCTAGTCTATAGTCTAGTCTATAGTCTAGTCTATAGTCTAGTCTATAGTCTAGTCTATAGTCTAGTTTATAATCTAGTTTATAATATAGTTTAGTTACATAATAGTAACTCCTTTATATTATCTAGAACAATTTAATTTTAGTCTTCTCCTTAAAGTATACAATATTTTTTGTTTTTCTTTTAAAACTAAAAGTATACTACTTTTTACATGTTTATTATATGGCTGGCAAAATAATTTTAATTTTGACTGTAACCACAATAAAATGTTCGCTCACAATTAAAACTCAAAATAGACCGTGTAAAAGGAAAATTTAAATTGTGTGCTAGTAAGAGTATAAGTGGATATGTTACTGTGTGAATATGTTTGTATGTGTGTTAATAAAATATATAAATTAAGCCACAAATTGCAATTTAATTTTAACTTGACACATTGAATTGTATGTTGGCGTTTCAAACAAGCAGGAAAACACGCAGAGATACTGGATGTATTTTCAGATATCGAGAAGAAAAAAATACCAGAAATAACACAGAGTCAGGAAAAAGGAATAAATAAGAAAATGCTTGAGTTGGGTAAGTACCTATAGCAAATCGGTTTCTGGAAATATGCAAGAAAAAAAAACAAAGAAAAAGAAAAGTTAAAATTAAACGCGATTGTAATTTTTCTTCAACAGGCATAAATGGCTTGGTTGGTTGGTTGGTTTCGCTGCCTTTTGTTACTCCAGCTTTTTCCTGGTTTATTACTATACTTTTCATATACGTTCTTCATTCATTGTAACATTTTGGTTTTACTTTTGGATAGGAGAGTATTAATGTTTAAATTATATGGAAAAATTAAAGAAAAATATTTTTCTACTTTATATGTGTGTGTATGTATAGATGGTCGGGTAGGTAAAGGAGTTTGTATGGCAAAAGTAATTTATAGCTTTCTTAGACAATGGGAAGCAAGAAGTAATTAAATTTCTTTATTTTATATATATTTTCATTCTCTCACTTTCTGTACGCATTTACTTTATGCATCAAGGTTTAAGCAAATTATAAAAATTTTTTTTAAAGGTTTGAAATATTAATGGAATTATTTATATAAAAAGAAAGCTTTGGTGTTATGATATAATTAAAAAAAGAAATTTCATAAGAAATATTAAATTTTATTGTATTTTGAATTTCTTTAACAGTGATTTAGAATTCTAGGTATTTACTTCTATAACCTAAAGGTATGCTTTATTTTTATTAAAAACTCTCATGTCAATAAGTACTATACACATTTTAATACCCCTTATATTTCTCACATACATGAGTAATTATATAAAAAATAGCTGAAAGTCTTTAAATAAGACTGTAGACTACTCAATAAACTAATCTATAAATTTGACCGCAGACTGCACTATAAACTAGAATATAGGCTAGACTATAAACTAGACTATAGACTACACTAAAGACTAGATTATAAATCCGACTATAGACTAGAATAGACTATAGAGTATAACAGACTAGACTATAGACAATACTATAGACTACACTAGACTATAGACTACACTAGACTATAGACTAGACTATTGACTAGACTATAGACAAGACCATAGACTAGACTATGGACAAAACTATAGACTAGACTATAGACTAGACTATAGACTAGACTATAGACTAAACTATAGACTAGACTATAGACTAGACTATAGACTAGACTATAGACTAGAATATAGACT
>NW_025809001.1:0-1306 GCF_022045245.1 Lucilia cuprina
AATGACTTTATCGCTCATAACTGGTTAAAAGAAGCACTAAAGTGATTTTCTTTTATTGATTTTCCATAATTGTCCCTACCCCTCATATACGATCCAATTCAGAAAATGGCTTTAAGGCTTATTACTGACTCAAAAATTTGAGTACACCAGTAAAATTTTACAAAAACAAGTTTTGTGAGGGCTAAAAGCTCTTTATCAAATTTTATAAGGATCGGTCCTTAATTAAGCCTATCCCCTTGTAAAGCCCCCTTAAAAAAATTACCTTAAAGCTCATTACTAGCTTAAAACTGTTAGTACAGCTATCAAATTCTACATAAACAAGTTTTGTACTAACCAAAAACTCTTTTTCAAATATAAAGGAAATCGGTCTACAACTGACTCATAACTTATTAGCTTTCTTCTGAGCAAAAAAAAAATAAAAAATGGGTCCATTTTTTTTTAAAAAGTCAACAAAGTTTTTGATTTGCAAAAAAATTAAAAAATTTTAAATCTTGAGATACAAAATATTTTTTTATAGATATCCCACTCGCATCCCACTAAGCGACCATATAGGTCGCTTAGTGGACAGAATTATTCTGGGATAATTCTCGGAAGAGCCTTTTTTGTATGTATCGGAAGAAATATTAAATATTTTCAAAGAATTTGGTAATTTATTATAAGAACGTACCACTCTAACCTGAAATGATCTTTCTAATATGGCAGTTAATGGTGAAATTTTTAATTGTCTATTTCTATTAGATCTACAAAATTCAAATAAGTTAACTAAATATTTTGGAGTTTGCAACATATAAGACTTAAAAAAATAAATCAAATTTCGAAACTTTATAAAATCTTCAAAAGAAAGTCCCAGAAATTTTACAACATAAGATGAAATATGTTGCCATATTCTAAGAGAGTACAGGAATCTTATCACTCTATTAATAGCCAATCTGAACTTCTTTAAAACATATCCCAAGGTACCACTATACACTTCCAAGGCATATAAAAAATAGGCATAATGAGTCCATGGACAACCCTCTCCTTAATATAAAAAGGAAGCATCAAATCTAAATTGTATAATTTAGTAAAATTGACTCTGGATACCACTGAGTTAATATGGCCTTCAAAACTCAAGTTTGTATCCAGAATTACATCAAGACACCATGTCCTATCTACAAACACAAACAACTAGTGTTAGGCCCTTTCGTTACATCGAAATATTAGATATATCCAAATTATTTTTACTAGTAAACTGTAACAACATATTTCTGTTGAAAGCAGAATATAGTACGAACGAAATGAAATATTCTATAAATATTTCCTATAG
>NW_025809002.1:0-2066 GCF_022045245.1 Lucilia cuprina
GTTGACTTTCGTGATAAAGCCTTTGAAAAAATTGGAAAAATGTCGAAAAAACTAAAGATTCCATAAAAATAGAGCTGGCATTTTCGACAAATCCTTTAACGATTTGCTTAATTTTTCGACTTATACTAGAGTTTTTGTGAAATCTGATAAAGTTGTTTAAAAAAACATATACATTTTTTCTAATTTTCTCGACGAATTGCTAATTATGTCTTTTTATGAAACCTTTGAATTTCAACAACTTTCTAATATAAAGAAATTCAACTGTTTATTAAATTGAAAGAATTTGAGAAATCCCTTAAATATATGTTTAATTTTCAACTTATACTAGAGTTTTTGTGAAACGTGTACATTTTTCTAATTTTATCAATGAACTAATTTTATCAACTTTTTTAGAGTTTTTATGAAACCTTTGAATTTTAAAAATTTTTTAATTTCTAGAAATTCAAATGTTTAGCAAGTTGAAAGATTTTGTAAAATTCACTGACCATCATTATTTAGTTGACTTTTTTGATAAATTCTTAAAAAAAATTGGGAAAATGTAAAAAATATAGTATTGTAAATTGAAATATTTTGTAAATTTCACTATTTAGTTGACATTCTTGATAAAATCTTTGAGAAAGTAGGAAAAATGTCAAAAAATAAAGATTTCGCCAAAAAGAAAATGGCATTTTTGACTGAAATCTAGATTTTTGGTACTTTTGACACATTCTTCAATGATTTGCTTAATTTAGATTTATACTAGAGTTTTTGTGAAATCTGATCAAGTTGTTGAAAAAAGCATGGATTTTTTTTCTAATTTTCTCAACGAATTGGTAATTATGTTAATTTTTTTAGAATTTTTTATGAAACCTTTGAATTTTAAAAGTTGTATAATTTCTAGAAATTCAACTGTATAGTTTAGTATATTGAACGATTTTACAATTTTTATTATTTAGTTGACTTTCTTGATAAATTTTTTGAGAAAGTAAGAAAAATGTCAAAAATAAAGATTTCGCAAAAATGAAACTGGCTTTTGACCTATTTACATTTTTTGTGAAATCTTGATCTTTTATGAATCTTTTGAATTTTAAACATTTTCTACTTTCCAGAAATTCAACCTTTTAATATAGTAAAGTGAAAGATTTTGTAAATTTCACTATTTAGTTGACTTTCTTGATAATTTTTTGAAAAAGTAGGGAAAATGTTAAAAAAATAAAGATTTCTCAAAAATGAAACTGGCATTTCTGACTTATATACAGATTTTGTAAAATCTAATAAAGTCGTTAAGATAATTGTAGAAAGATAACAAAAAGTATTAAAACTTGGACACTTTTCTAATTTTCTCAACAAATTGCAAAAAGTTTTCTAGAGTTTTTATGAAAACTTTGAATTTTAAACAGTTTGTCATTTCTAAAAATTTACTGCATTTCACTATTTAGTTGACTTTCGTGATAAAGTCTTTAATAAAATAGGAAAAATGACAAAAAAAAATTAAAGATTCCACAAAAATAAAGCTGGCATTTTTACAAATTCTTCAACGATTTGCTTTATTTTTCGGCTTATACTAGAGTTTTTGTGAAATCTGATAAAGTTGTTTAAAAAGCATGTTTTTTTTCTAATGTTCTCAACGAATTGCTAATTATGTCCACTTTTGCTAGATTTTTTATGAAACCTTTGAATTTCAACAATTATCTAATATAAAGAAATTCTACTTTTTATTAAATTGAAAGAATTTGAGAAATTCCTCAAATGTTTAATGTTCATCTTATACTAGATTTTTTTGAAACTTGTACATTTTTCTAATTTTCTCAACGAAGTGTAAATTATGTTAATTTTTTTTAGAATTTTTATGAAACCTTTGAATTTTAAAAGTTGTCTAATTTCTAGAAATTTAACTGTTCAACTGTTTTGCAAATTTTACTATTTAGTTGACTTTCTTGATAAATTCTTTGAGAAAGTAGGAAAAATGTCAAAAAATAAAACTTTCGCAAAAATGAAATTGACATTTTTGACTTATATACAGATTTTGTGAAATCTAGATTTTTTATTAATCCTTTGAATTTAAAACATTTTTATACCCTACACCA
>NW_025809003.1:0-1489 GCF_022045245.1 Lucilia cuprina
CTTTAGTGCCTTTTTGAAGAAAGGCACCATGAGCAAAATTTTCCGCGTTTGGCACACCAAAAAGCACCGCAAATAGTGCTAAAAGCACTAAGTTGGCAACACTGCTTACTAGTTGACTGACTGACTATTTGGCATACGAATGAAACGAACGAATGAACTTGTTGTTTACATTTTAGATACGATATTTTTGTTGTATGTGTGAGCTTTTTGCCTAACCGCCTTATTTACGTTGATGATGTCTTCTTTTTTCCCCCATTTTCTGTTATTGTTTTTAGCTTTTTTCTACACTTGCTCTCCATCACTCACTCTCTCTCTCTCGCTTTGTATTTCTGGTACTGTCAATTGTTATTATTTTGCTGTCATTGTGCCTATTCGCATTGTTGTTTATACCTTAATTCGCGTAGTTTGCCTTTGTTTTTGTTGTTGTTGAATGAATATGTTTTCTTTTATTTTTTTGTAACAAAAACAAAACGAATTGAATTCTGTTCATTTTATTGTAAATTGTCGCACTTAACGGTTGTTAGTTTTCGTGTGTTCTCTCACGTTAGTTTGTTTAAGTTAATTTTATTCCAATCATTTGAACGTCATTTAATTTTTTTTATATTATAAACATTTTAAAAACGTATTAACGTCATTATTTGCGCGCCTTATAACGCGTGTGTTTTTTTATCTCATTCAAATTGCAAATTTCGCGCCTTTATTTGCATATACTACATGTTAATGCTGTCACGTTGATTTAATTAGTATTGAAGTATTGAGAAAAAAAGTATACACAGTGTTGCATTTTTGTGTAGTTTGTAAAGTGTTAAATAAATTGTTTAAAATCAATGTACAAATTTAAATATTTGTTAAAAAGTTATAATTCAAACAAAATAATCGCCCAATATAAAAAAAAAACAATTTTTCATAAGATAAATAAATGTATAATAAATAAATAAATGTATATTTAAATTATGTTGTTTATTTTGAAATGTTATGTGTTGTGATTACAAAAAAAAAATGTGCGAAGGTTGTTCGTAAAGTGATAAGGAAGCTAAATTTAAATTTATCAAAATAATAACATTTTGAGTAATATTCGTCTATAGCGATAATACAATTATTGCTATAGCTTTGGTGTATCTCTTTCGAAACTATTATGAGTACTGTACCTAGACATCGGCCAATAACATCTGCATCCTTAGCGAAACATGGAGCTCAAAAAGCTCCATGACATTCACTTCCTTTTTTAATATTCTATTTGATAAGGGCTATAAAAGAATCGATGAATGGGTGACTGGAACATTTCTACTCAAGTTGAAATATCCTGAATGCTATGGCTTTGTTAGTTATTTCATTGTCATTTTGGACTCGTAAGGAATGCACTAGTCTGTAATCTAGTCTGTAGTCTTGTCTAGAGTCTAGTCTATAGTCTAGTCTATAGTCTAGTCTATAGTCTAGTCTATAGTCTAGTCTATAGTCTAGTCTATAGTCTAGTCTATAGTCTAGTCTA
>NW_025809004.1:0-2144 GCF_022045245.1 Lucilia cuprina
GTCTAGTCTATAGTCTAGTCTATAGTCTAATCTATAGTCTAGTCTATAGTCTAGTATATAGTCTAGTCTATAGTCTAGTATATAGTCTAGTCTATAGTCTAGTCTATAATCTAGTCTATAGTCTAGTCTATAGGCTAGTCTATAGGCTAGTCTACAGTCTAGTCTATAGTCTAGTTCAGTCTATAGTCTAATCTATAGTCTAGTTCAGTCTATAGTCTAGTCTATAGTCTAGTCTATAGTCTAGTCTATAGTCTAGTCTATAGTCTAGTCAATAGTCTAGTCTAGTCTGTAGTCTATTCTATAGGCTAGTCTATAGGCTAGTCTACAGTCTAGTCTATAGTCTAGTTCAGTCTATAGTCTAGTTCAGTCTATAGTCTAGTCTATAGTCCAGTCTATAGACCAGTCTATAGTCTAGTTCAGTCTATAGTCTAGTATATAGTCTAGTCTATAATCTAGTCTATAGTCTAGTCTATAATCTTGTCTATAGTCTACTCTAATCCATAATGTATAGTCTGTGGTCAAGTCTATAGTCCAGTCTATAGTATAGTATAGTCTATAGACTAGTCTAAGTCTAGTCCTATTATTGAACTATAAATTATGTCAGAAAAAGTATGACAAATCATGTAATTTGTATGTTTATATTAATTATTTTAAGTAAAAAACAATTAACATACATTCATTTTCTGTATAAGTTAATATTAAGCTGGAAAAAAGCTGAAATTATCGTATAAATTAAATAACATTATTCATTAAATATTCTAAAAATGAAAGAAAGTACACATTATAATTAAAAGCGATAAACTTTGCCCAAATATGTATGTATGTTTGTATATGTTAAAGGCAAGCATGATTTTAACTTCATATGTATTATGTTTAGAATGTTTAATTGCGAAAGTATGCAGAGATTTCCGTTTTCTTTATGTTAATCATAAAGTTTGACGAAAAAGAAGTCATTACTAAGTTTTGGAATCTAATAAATATTCGTTTTACACATCATAATAACGAGATTGCCAAAAATAGCTTTTAATTATTCGTAACGTAAGTAAAACATTGACTTTATAATTACTTAGCAAAACACAAAGAAAAAGAGCACAAAAGTTTTAATTTACAAAAATAAAATGTGATTCTTTACCGTTAGAATATAAATGCTAAAAAGCATAAAACAAATTTTATCTATAGTCCAGATTTACTTGTAATTCCTATTTCTTATAAATTTACCCATAAAAATACTTCTTGAAATGTTTAAAAATCTGTTGTATTTTTTGAAATGAATTGGTCGACATTGGTTAAACGTTAATTTAAGATACATATTACGAAGAAGGAAGAATACATAACCTAGGTAAATCCTTTATATTAAAATGAACACATTGGACTTTCAGCAGTACTAACGATAAAAAAGAAATTCCTTTTTTAAACTCTTTAATACATAGTCTATTAAATTATTCAGAATTTTCGTAATCATTAAAACAGTAAGTCACATTTTTATTGGTACTTTTTCTAACTTTTATTTAATATTCCTACATAAATACATAGATACATAAACTATTGTATTTATTTAACCTTGTATTGTAAAGCAAACCCACACTACTCCCTTTTGTTTTACTACGAATTTACAGTTTATTTAATGAACACAAAAAAAAAGAACCCAAAATAAACTTTTATGTATTTGTAGTTTATTTTCGATACTTTAAGAATATGTACATATGTATGTGTATTAAAGATAGTTAACATTAACATTTAAATAGTACATATGAACAATTTTTAAATAGCAAAGTACTAAAATTAGGTTAATGGGTATTGCAAAAATTTATGCGTACCATTTGCATATGTAAGTTAGAATGGTCCCCAAACAGCTGTCAGGTTTCTTTTGTTTTTAAGTATTGGAAAAACTTTGGTTTTAGCTTAGCCTTAGGTCAACTGATTTAAAGAAAATATTTTTTTTAAAGGTATTTTGATTTATTAGGTATTAAACATTACATTAGTACATTAATACTTTTACAGTCTTGTCTGCAGTCTAGTCTATTGTGAAGTCTACATCTAGTCTATAGTCTAGTCTATAGTCTATTCTATAGTCTATTCTATAGTCTAGTCTATAGTCTATTCTATAGTCTAGTCTATAGTCTAGTCTATAGTCTAGTCTATAG
>NW_025809005.1:0-1403 GCF_022045245.1 Lucilia cuprina
CGCGTTTTTAAAGCTGTGAAAATAATTCTACCGATCTATCCAATTGGCTATTTTCTAAAAATACATTATGCCACAAATTGTACACCAAAACAATGTGCAACTGTAATGCTTTAAAATGATGCATAAACGATTGTTATGGAATAAAAACTGTCAAAGTTATTTGCAGCCATATCGGAACCTCAAATCAAAGCGTTTTTAAACATAGAAGAACAATTCTACAGATTCTACAAATTGACCATTTGTTAGACGAACACATAATGCCACAAATGATATGCCAAATTAAAGTGCAATCATAATGCCTTAAAATGATGCCTAAATGACTGTCATAGCGTGAAAACTGTCAATGTTATTTGTAGCCATATCGGAACCTTAAAATACCGCTTTTTTAAAGCTGTGATAATAATTATACCGATCTATCCAATTAGCCATTTTCTAAAAATATATTATGCAACAAATTATATACCAAAACAAATGGCAACTAAAATGCAATAAAAAGATATATAAACGACTGCTATAACACGAAAACTATATAAGATATTTGCAACCATATCGGAGCCTTAAATTACCGCATTTCCAAACCTGTACCAATAAATATACCGACCTATCCAATTTTTGTAAAAATTCATTATGCCACAAATTGTACACCAAAACAAAGTGCAACTGTATTGCTTTAAAATTATGCATAAACGATTGTCCTGGCATGAAAACTGTCAAAGTTATTTGCAACCATATCGGAACCTCAAATCACAGTGTTTTTAACGTAGAACACCAATTTTACCGATCCTTCAAATTGACCATTTTTTAGACGAACACATTATGCCACAAATGATATACCAAATTAAAGTGCAATCATAATGCTTTAAAATGATGCATAAATGACTGTCATAGCATGAAAACTGTCAAAGTTATTCACAACCATATCGGAACTTCAAATTACCGCCTTTTTAAGCCTGGGAAAAAAATTCTACCGATCTATCCAACTGGCCATTTTCTAAAAATACATTATGCAATAAATTATATACCAAAACAAATGGGAATTTTAATGCTTTAAAATGGTGCATAAACGACTGTCCTAGCACGAAAACTGCCAAAGTTAATTGCAACCATAGCGGAACCTCAGATTACTGCGTTTGTTATACATAGAACAATAATTATACCGATCTATCAAATTGACCAATTTGTAAAAACACACATTATGCTACAAATGATATACCATATTAAAGTGCAATCATAATGCTTTAAAATGATGCCTAAATGACTGACATAGCGTGAAAACTGTCAATGTTATTTGCAGCCATATCGGAACCTTAAAATACCGCGTTTTTAAAGCTGTGAAAATAGTTCTACCGATCTATCCAAATGGCCATTTTCTAAAAATATATTCTGCAACAAATTATATACCA
>NW_025809006.1:0-2897 GCF_022045245.1 Lucilia cuprina
CTAGTCTATAGTCTAGTCTATAGTCTAGTCTATAGTCTAGTCTATAGTCTAGTCTATAGTCTAGTCTATAGTCTAATCTATAGTCTAGTCTATAGTCTAGTCTTTAGTTTACTCTATAGACTAGTCCGTAGTCCCTAAACTAGTCGATTAGTTAAAATCTGCAACATTTCTTTAGAATCCCATTAAAAAATCTCAAATCTACTTCCTCTCCACCCATATACCAGCAATAACTTGCTGTCAACATAATTCGTTTGTGTGGCAACTTCATTTCTACAATTCCAATTAGTTTCCGTGGTGATTTCAGCCGTTCAACATGTAGTTTCTACAAAGTGTCACATAGTTGCAAAAAATTAATAAAAAATCTTATTTAAATCAGAAAAAAATGTAAATAAAATGTTCTTAAGCATTTAATTAATATGTTTAGCAATCGGGAATTAGTGAAAATATGTTAAATATCTAAATAAATAGCTCAAAAGTTGTTCCCAATATTGCAAGGTGTATGTGTGTGTCATGTTGTTGCTATAAAGTGTTTAAAAGTAATAAAAAATCATTAAAGTTGTTGAAAATTTAATAAAAATATCATTATTTAATTAATTTAAGCAATAGTTTATTGCAAATTTAAGCAAAAGTCCTTTAAAAATGAAAAAAGAGCTACAAGTGGTTTAGTATGTAAGTTTGTGTGTGTGTGTGTGAAAATTTTTTCTTTCAATGAGCGCCAAAAAAATCAACAACAAAACCAAAGAAAAAAAAAACAAATGGAAAAATAAAGTTACCATATGACGAGCATATGATTAGGTGAGTTGCCAGAATAAATTTTATATTAATAATGAAGGGAGACGTTAAATTTGAATTTTAAAAATGAAGTTAAGTGTTTAATTGAGGTTTACTATAATTTGAGATAGTTATGTTGAAAAAAGTTTAAATTATTATTTTAAAGGGATTTTGATTAATTAATTGTTTTATTTGAGAATTGTTTGAGAAAAAATAGTGTAAATAGAAAATATTTTATAGATTTTATAAAAAAAGCGGTTAGTAGTTTAATTTTGAATAAATCTTGAATAATATTGTTGATGTAATGGCAAATTTAAAATAGATTTGGAGAATAAAAGCAAGCTTTTGTATATTAAGTCTAGATTTTAGCTTAGTCTAGTGTTAATTATTTTCTAGTATATTTGTCATAATATATTTTGCTCTGGTGTAAAGTCTAGTATGCGTGTAGTCAAAATTAGTCTATATTCTAGTTTATAGTATAGTCTATAGTCTAGTCTAGTTTATAGTATAGTTTATAGTCTAGTCTATAGTCTAGTCTAGTCTATAGTCTAGTCTATAGTCTAGTCTATAGTCTAGTCTATAGTCTAGTCTATAGTCTAGTCTATAGTCTAGTCTATAGTCTAGTCTGTAGTCTAGTCTATAGTCTAGTCTATAGTCTAGTCTATAGTCTAGTCTATAGTCTAGTCTATAGTCTAGTCTATAGTCTAGTCTATAGTCTAGTCTATATTCTAGTCTATAGTCTAGTCTATAGTCTAGTCTATAGTCTAGTCTATAGTCTAGTCTATAGTCTAGTCTATGGTCTAGTCTATAGTCTAGTCTATAGTCTAGTCTATAGTCTAGTCTACAGTTTAGTCTATAACCTAGTCTATAGTCTAGTCTTTAGTTTAGTCTATAGTCTAGTCTAGTCTATAGTCTAGTCTTTAGTTTACTCTATAAACTAGTCCGTAGTCCCTAAACTAGTCGATTAGTTAAAATCTGCAACATTTCTTTAGAATCCCATTAAAAAATCTCAAATCTACTTCCTCTCCTCCCATAAACCAGCAATAACTTTCTGTCAACATAATTTGTTCGTGTGGCAACTTCATTTCTACAATTCCAATTAGTTTCCGTCGTGATTTCAGCCGTTCACCATGTAGTTTCCACAAAGTGTCATAGAGTTGCAAAAAATTAATAAAAAATCTTATTTAAATCAGAAAGAATGTTAATAAAATGTTCTTAAGCATTTAAATAATATGTTTAGCTATCGGGAATTAGTGAAAATATGTTAAATATCTAAAAAATTAGCTCAAAAGTTGTTCCCAATATTACAAGGTGTATGTGTGTGTCATTTTGTTGCTATAAAGTGTTTAAAAGTAATAAAAAATCATAAAAGTTGTTGAAAATTTAATAAAAATATCATTATTTATTTAATTTAAGCAATAGTTTATTGCAAATTTAAGCAAAAGTCCTTTAAAAATGAAAAAAAGAGCAACAAGTGGTTTAGTATGTAAGCTTGTGTGTGTGTGAAAATTTTTCTTTCAATGAGCGCCAAAAAAATCAACAACAAAATCAAGGGAAAGAAAAAACAAAAGAAATGCAAAAATAAAATTACCATATGGTTGATATGATGAGCATATGAAAAGGTGAGTTGCCAGTTTAAATTTTATATTTGTAATGAAGAGATACGTTAAATTTGAATTTAAAAAAAGCAAGTTTAGCATTTAATTGAGGTTTTCTTTCATTTGAGGTGGTGGTAGTGTTAAAGGAAGTTTGAAATGATATTTTAATATAATTTTAAATGGTTTATTGTTTCTTTTTAGAATATGTCGAAAGAAATCTACAGTCTAGTCTGTAGTCTAATTTAAGTCTAGTTAACAGCCTAGTCTATAGTCTATTGTTTAGTATAGTATATATTATAAACTATAGTATGGACTATATTCTAGTCTATGGTCTACTCTATTGTCTAGTCTATGGTCAAGTCCATGGTCTGGTCTATATTCTAGTCTACTGTCTAGTCTAGTCAATAGTCTAGTCAATAATTTAGTCTATAGTCTTGTCTATAGTCTAGTCTATAGTCTAGTCTATAGTCTAGTCTATAGTCTAGTCTATAGTCTAGTCTATAGTCTAGTCTATAGTCTAGTCTATAG
>NW_025809007.1:0-2523 GCF_022045245.1 Lucilia cuprina
CTATGACTAGACTATGACTAGACTATGACTAGACTATGACTAGACTATGACTAGACTATGACTAGACTATGACTAGACTATGACTAGACTATGACTAGACTATGCTATTGTCTACACTTTAAACTGGAATACAGTCTATACAATATACTATAGACTACGCTTTAGACTAGTCAAGTCTTTATAATGGACTAGACTGTATTATACACCATAGACTATACTAAAGTATACACTATAGACTATACAATGGTATACACTATAAACTAGACTGTATTATACACTGTAGACTAAACTGTCATATACACAATAAACTAAACTAGACTATAGCCTACACTATAGACTAGACTACAGTCTTCCCTACTTGGTTCTAGCCGACACTATAGATTAGATTGTAGTCTGCATTATTGATCAGAAGTATTACATATATCGTCATTTCAAAAGTAATGTATATGTTTACGTTCTGTGGTAGTGATATTTAATTACTTCCAAACAAGTGAAAATTATAAAATTTTATTTCTTTCATGCAGTAAATTTTACTTCCTTTAAGCTTCTTTGGAAATTTTGCTTTTACTGGGTAGTTTACACTATAAACTAAGAAAAAACTAAAAATTGAATATTTAGTTAGAATATTAACAGGAATACAAAGTAAAATACGAAGTATATTATTTTTTGTGCTTCAATTTTTGTTTATTATTTCTTCATTGTTTTAGCTCTTCTTTCTTTACTACTGATAAGCAATGCAAAGTCAATGTATATAAAATGAAGAAAAAAGATTCATATACATAAGGTTTTTATAGGATGTTGCAATAGCTATTATTATTAAAAAAAGCATTTGAAGTAAAATATATAAATGTATAGAGAAGTTTTATTTGTGAGTTAATTAAGATGTTTTACTGTGTAATTGTTAGTTTAACTGTAACAAATTTATATAGATATATCAGTTATTTCAATAGTATAAGTTTTACACATACAAAGTGTTCAAATATTGAATTTTGTAAAAATATTTTATAAAATTTTGTTATTGTTTTTTTTTTACTCTTGTTTAAACTTTTACTTTTTATTTATTCAATAAAATGTTTTACATTTGTTGTTATCATAGTTGAGCAATATCATAACTCTAAAGTTAACAACTATTTTGTTGTTGCATTTATTTTAACAAAGTTTTTTTTAGTTTTACTTTTGTTTTAAAATTTTTTTACACATATTTTTCAGCAACATATTACATTAAAATAAACAAAATAAATATAAACACATATTTTGTATACATTTATTTTTCACAGATTGTTAAAATTGTTTCATGACATTAACACATAAGCCAACAACAGAAAATTATTAAAAAAAAAAAATTTACAACAATGACAACATATTTTTTTTCTTTGTGTTACACACTATTATTGTAGTAGTTTTTCACACATCAACTTTAGTATATAAAGTTTATGGTTGTTGGGTTTTTAAATATTTATGGAAAAAAAAGTAGTATATGATAGTAATAAAATTTTATATGAAAATTACCATAATACTCATACGTAACGTATGAGTATTATTTTATTATCTATAAAAGTGGTAAGTAAAAACAATTTTTTAAAATTTTTAAAAATTTCATTATATTTAAAAAACAATTTAGTAAACCAAATACACTTTTAGGTCTCACCTTGTTTATATGCTTATGTTTACAAATGAATGTTTACATTAACATTGTTATAATTATTGTGTTGCATTTAATTGTTACAAATAACACTCATACGTCCTGGGTGGCTTGGTCTTTTGTTCATTTCAAGCAAATACCACATGTACACACATACTCCATAGAAATTTATACTAGTATTTGTTGTTTCTACTCTTTTTGCTTAAAAATAAATTCAGACTTTTTCTCAGCTTAAATAGTTAAAATTTATATCAAAGCATTAATTATTATTTCATTTTAAATTTATTATTATTATTTTTTTTTAAATAATTCTATGTAAATTTTGCTGCTCACTTCTACAAATGTTTATAAATCAATAATCAATTGTTAAAATTCAATTCCCAATTGGCTTAAACATACGAAATTATATGTATTTATTATATTGTTTTTCAAAATTATTTCTATATTTAAAACTATAAATTTTGTAGCTAGTATTGCATTTCTATAGAAAAGTGCAAATAAATTGTTGTGATTAGTTTAGTTTATTGCTTTGGGTTTAGTTATTTTGCCAAAATAAATAAGTGTGCTAGAGATTTGATTACGTAGAATTTTAAATAATTAGAACAGTGTTATATTCGGAATAGCGTTTTAATTAAATGCATAGCATTTGTGAAATAAAATTAACAAACTATATAAAATGTTTAATAAGGTAATACCGTTTTAGTATAAATAATATAAAGGGTCAAGGAATAGAAAATTAAAGTAATAGATGCAAAGCCTATAGTATATAGTCCACTCTATAGTCTAGTCTATAGTCTAGTCTATAGTCTATAGTCTAGTCTATAGTCTAGTCTATAGTCTAGTCTATAGTCTAGTCTATAGTCTAGTCTATAGTCTAGTCT
>NW_025809008.1:0-4316 GCF_022045245.1 Lucilia cuprina
CATGTCTTAATCGACTCAAAAAATGATTCTGCATCGATCGGTATACTTTAAGGTGGGTATTGGACCAATATTTTTGTATGTTACAAACATCAGCACAAACGTATAATAGGGTGTAGGGTATAAAAAAACTGAAATTGGACATTTAAAACGGCCGTTAAAAAATCAAACTTTTTGATCATAGCTGACAAGTTCGCGTTATCATATACGGACAAAAACTATTATTTGAGTGATTAATTAAAAATAAGTACATTTTTGTCACATTTCGAATTTGTGTGATGTAAGACAAGTTAATGGCCTAGGGAATTTGCAATAACTTTAAAAGTTTTCATGCAATTTTAAATCTTTCTGAAATGCCTATTCTATGCACATTGCGATTCATCTATATATATAAAAATGAATGTGTGTTTGTTTGTATGTTTGAACGTTATATACTTCTAAACGGTTGAACCGATATTCTAGAAATTTTCACATCGTATTCCTGTATGTCTGGAATAGGTAATAGGCTACTTTTTATTTTGAATTTTCAAGTGGGCGAGGAGCCACGCCCACATTAAGAAAATATAAAATTCGTATATTTGAGATAATATAACATTTAGAGTCCTCAAATTTTGTAGGAGGCACTTTAGTGTCAATATGGGATAAAAAGTGGGCGGACTAGCGTTAGCAGGCGTGGCACCTCTCATATAAATTAAATACAAAAATTCGTATATCTTGGACTCTATTAAAGTTAGAATCTTAAATTTTTGTACGAATAATTTTAACATCCATGTAAATATATTGGGTAATAAATTAGCGGACTACCCATGAGGGGAGCGGCACCTCCCATGTTAATTAAATACAAACATTTGTTTATCTTGAGATAATATAACAATCAGAGTCATTAAATTTTGTCGGACCGCTTTAGTGTCAATATGATTATTTAGGATAAAATGTGGGAGGGCGTTAGGGGGCGTAAATTAAATACAAAAGTTCGTTTAATAATATTAACATCCGTGTAAATATTTTGGGTAATAAATTGGCTGACTACCCATGAGGGCTTAGAGCCCTTATATAAATAAAATAGGAAATTCGTATGTGTGAGAATCTATTATAGCTTAAATCTTTAAATTTTACTTGAAGAATTTTGACATTCATCTGAACAAATTCACAAACAATATTTTTATTTTATAAATCTGTATATATACCAAGTAAGAGTGCTATATTCGGGTTTGCCGAATCTTATATACCCTTCAGCATAGTATATTTTAAACATATTAGTTTTATACATTTTTCTCGACTACATTATTTTTATACCAAAAGCAAAACAAAAAAAATTAACAACAACAACGCTAAACGAAATAACAGAATTCACAAAAACAAAATACACAACTCAAGGACGGCAACAGCACCCAAACATACAAAACAAAATACAGAGCTGAGTAAAACCAAATACATCTACACACACGTGTAATATACAGTGTTGTTGTTGCTTATTTTACAAATCATGAAAAAATATGACATTTTTTGATGAAGTTTTCAGAGGTTGTCTCGGATTTTTGCTCATATCTCCGTCATGAGCAGAATTATTGAAGATTCGGATCTCGGCGATATCTGGGGTCCTCTAAAAACTGATTTCAACAGACAGACAGACGGACGGACATGGCTTAATCGACTCCGCTATCTAAAGAATCCAGAATATATATACATTATAGGGTAGGAAAATTATATTTTAGAAATTACAAACGGAATGACAAACTTATATATACCCTTCACACGAAGGTGAAGGGTATAAAAATGAATGTGTGTTTGTTTGTATGTTTGAACGCTGTAGACTACTAAACGGCTGAATTGATTTTCTTGAAATTTTAGAAGCGAATTCCTGTATGTCTGAAGTAGGTAATAGGCTACATTTTATTTTGAAATTTTAAGTGGGCGATGAGCCACGCCCACAATAAGAAAATATAAATTAAATACAAACATTCGTTTATCTTGGACTCTATTACAGTTGGAATCTTAAAATTTTGCATGAATTAATTTAACATCCATGTAAATATTTTGGGTAATAAATTAGCGGACTACCCATGAGGGGAGCGGCACCTCCCATATAAATTAAAAAAAATTGTTTATCTTGAGTTAACATAGCAGTTAGAGTCCTCAAATTTTATCGGAGCCACTTTAGTGTCAATATGATTATCAGAGTAGGTATTTTTGCACTCGTGAATATAATTTAATCTTGCGAGATCTATTTTTTTAAACTCTTAATTTTTTATGTTCACTTCATGAGCGATATTTATATACATACAGTGTCTCTCATAAGTATTCGAATTTAGGTAAACTATGAAATGAAACCAAATTTAATAATATATTTTGTGTGCAAAAAAATAAAATAATTTGTTATATGGTTTAGACAGTCCTTAGGTTTGATATCACGCTTTTTAAAACTTGAAAAATTTACATTTACTTAAATAAAATTAGCTTTTTTAAAAGAAGTCCATAAAATTGCCTGACAAAAGTATACGAATTTTTCCTGTATTTCATATTTGATCATATTATAGGAAACACAAATTTTAGAATCAATGGTTTTTATGCTTTAAATTTTTTAAGGGGTTACTATCAACCGGAATGATATATTTTTGGCCCATTTGGTCCACAATATTTGGGGATTTGTATCATTTTTTATGTAATATCATTAAAATGGTGATTTTTGGCAAAATTTGTACTATTTTTTCTTTTTTTCCACAGATAAAATCAAAATTTGATATTTGGATTTAATAGACCCCTTGGAGTATCTAAAAATAGTATTTTTGTTACAAGAATCTGTATTTAAACAATCCAAGATATCCCAGCAAAAAAGTGAGGAAAAAGAAGTAGAATTTTCACCACAAATAACATACTTGAAGTACTTCAAATTTTGGTGAAAAACCTATGAATTTTACATTAGCGTGTCATTAGGGGAAGTTGTTCATTTTTGACAACTATGAACTACATCTAATCTTATTCATAGATGCAATAAAAATCCAATGTTTGGATGTCAAAAATAAACCGAATTCGTTCAATGAAATGCTTATGTTAATTTCATTGGTTTTTCACCAATGTTTGATTTATTTCGAATATGTTATTTGTAGTGACTTTTCTACATCTCTTTCCTCACTTTTATCTGGGTTTTCATTTATAAGAAAATATTTGGTTTATAAAAGCGAAAAATATATAATCGCATTTTTAGATGTGATTAAGATGTCGTTTGTAAATAATGACATCAATTATATTTTGCTGGGATATTATTGATATCATTATTCTGTCGCTAATTCAATATATTTGAACTGAAGTCCATTTTCACAATACAAGGGTCAAAAAATTTCGGGGAAAGTTTTTTTATATATATTATTTTAGATATCAGCTTTTATATAATTTAAGTTTTCAATGTATTGTGGAAGTGTACAACACCAAAACATGCCTCGAAGAAACACTATTCAATATGAAAGTATAATTATTTTTATATACCAATGACGTCCAGGCTGCATGCCACTATATCATTAAGGTCAAACTCAAAAATATCGATATCAGTTTAAATATTGATTACTATGATCAAAATAAACCCAAAATTTTGGACTTACAGGGTTATTGTAATGGGCAACATAAGCGTGAATGTTACGAATAGTAAAAACTGAAATCTACTGTATAGGATGGCGTTTTGTAAAGACATGTTCTGGAATTGTATACCGATATAATGTCTTGAAAGTTTAAAATATATTAGTGCTACTATGTACATTAGAGTGCTCCAAAAAACTAAGTTTCGAATTTTTCCCGTCCCCAACTAAAATTGTTCTATGGGTTATAAAAATAAGTCGTACAAAAAATTAGGTCAATAGGACTACGTTAACGGGTGCCGCAACGGCTCTGAAGTTTGAAGATGCTTTTACAAGGGGAAAATATGCATTTTTTCAGTTTTCACAAAAGTTTTGTCATTAAATAATTCGTTTTGTATATTATTGCCAAAGAATCGTAATGTACAGAGAATTAGCGTTACAAAAAGAACACAAAAATTGGTTGAAAAATGTAAAAGTTTTTAAAAATTTCCCAGGCTATTATCGTGTCTCAGAGCACTTGAATTCGAAATGTGATAAAAAAATAAACAAATTTTTGAAAATATTCTAATAAAACAATTGTATTACTTAAAATACATCTGTAGTTACTTGAATATGAGTTTTTGTCCTTGTAGAATAACGTAAACCTGTTCTCAGCTATGGTCGCAAATTTTTGATATTTTTAACGTTCGTTTCAAAATTCAAATTTTAGTTTTTTTGATACTTTGTTAAACAAATTTCAATATACTCATA
>NW_025809009.1:0-1760 GCF_022045245.1 Lucilia cuprina
TTCTGTTCTAGTTCTGTTCTAGTTCTGTTCTAGTTCTGTTTTAGTTCTGTTCTAGTTCTGTTCTAGTTCTGTTCTAGTTCTGTTCTAGTTCTGTTTTAGTTCTGTTCTTCTTTTCTAGTTTTGTTGTAGTTCTGTTATAGTTCTTTCTTGTTTTGTTTAACAAGTAATAAAGTTTAATATAATTTGTTTTAGCCCAGTCCTTAATAATTTCATTAATAAAATCCTTTTGCCTAAAACTTTCTAATTACTTTTCCCTCAATTATACCTGTCCCTTTTTGTTAGTTTTTTTCTTAAGAAAAACTTACTTTAATTAAAATTCATCAATCAAAGCAAATGTTTACACCCTTAAAAATATTTCTTTTATGGATGATATTTGATTAAAAAACATTTCCAAATCAATTAATTTTCTTAAGACTTTTAATAATAATGATGATGATGGTTGCATAAAGCAGTTCCTTTTCTTTTGATTGATAAATAAAATAAACACAAAAACTTTTCATTTTAACAGAAATGAAAACAAAAAACCCAAAGCCATTAGTATAATACAACCCAACCCAAAAACGAAAAAAAAACTAAAACAAGCAATTATGAATATTTCTATAAAAAATTTGATTTAAGTAAATATTAAAAGAAATTAACATACCTTTTAACAAACGATTTTGAAAACAATTTTATCAATAACTTTAAGAGATTTCCAAATGAATCTTTTTCGATAAAACTGAGAGTGAGACAACAGGAACCAGATGTAGTAGCTTAACACAAACACACACTTCAGCCAGTTAATTTAAAATGTTTTAATATCCGTTACGGGGGATTTTTTTCAATAATATTAAAAGGCTTAATTAATAATTAAAGCTGTTTTGCAATAAAATTTAAATTACTTTAACAATTTAAGGCGTTTTTTATAGTTTTTTCCTTTTCTGCGTTTAACAACAATTAAAATTTCTAATAATTTAAGAATAAATAAAGCTTTTCTTTACGTGATTTTTTTAAATAAACTTTGATTAAACTATTTTTTAAAGTTATTTTTCATTTAAATAAATTTAAATTTTCTAAATAATTTCTTTGACTCTTTCCGTTTAAGCTGCAGCTTAGAGTGTGTTACTCGGTCAACGTTTGCTTGGCTTTTAATAGCGTGTGTGTCCTCGTTCCGTTCAGTTTGTCAATTTGCTATGAACGCGTTTTTTGCTTTGCAAATAAAAATATTAAAAGTTGTTTTCAAAAGTCCGGCGCAAACGCTACAACTGTGTTTTTGTTTTGTTTTTCCCTCCCAAAAAAAAAAAACAACAATTTGATGACGATGTTGCTGAGAAAAAAAGGTAACGTGCCACATGCACCTTTGATAAAAAAAGGCCTAGTTAAACTTATGGGGAGGCAGCAGCCCCGGTTTTAGCAGCAAAACCAAATACAATTCCAAAAGAGAAATAGTAAATTGTTTCGTTAAAACCAAATCTGTTTACAAACCAGTGTAAAACAAAGCGAAAGCTCTAAGAAAACAATTTTTCTTTAAAAGGAGTACAAAAGCTTTGCTACAAAGCTTTTACTCAAAGAGCTATTCCAAGTGAAAAAAAGCTTTTTAAGACAGTGGAATCTAAAAGAAAAGTAACAAAAAACAAAATAGTTCCGTTCTAGTTCAGTTCTACTTGAGTTCCAGTTCAGTTCTAGTTCAGTTCCAGTTCAGTTCTAGTTCAGTTCTAGTTCAGTTCTAGTTCAGTTCTAGTTCAGTTTTAGTTCAGTTCTAGTTCAGTTCTAGTTCAGTT
>NW_025809010.1:0-1093 GCF_022045245.1 Lucilia cuprina
CTATAGTCTAGTCTATAGTCTAGTCTATAGTCTAGTCTATAGTCTAGTCTATAGTCTAGTCTATAGTCTAGTCTATAGTCTAGTATATAGTCTAGTCTATAGTCTAGTTTATAGTCTATATTCTAGTCTATAGACTAGTCTGGTCTGTAGTATAGTTTATAGTCTAGTCTATAGTATACAGTCACAATATAGAATCTAGTCTAGTCTATAACCTACTTTTTAGTCTAGTCTATAGAGTAGTCTAGTCTGTAGTCTAGTCTATGTTCTAGTCTAGTCTATTCTATATTCTGGTCTATAATCTACAGTCTAGTCTATAGTGTAGTCTATAATCCAGTCTATAGTCTAGTTTATAGTCTAGTCTATAGTCTAGTCTATAGTCTAGTCTATAGTCTAGCCTATAGTCTAGTCTTTAGTTTAGACTATTGAATAGCCTATGTTCAATACATATAGACTATTTAGTATAGCCTATATGTATTGAACAAAAATCGTATTATATTTCTTAAATGATTCTTATTTATTTTAAAGAAAATAATTAACAATCATCTCGTTTCTCAACTTCATTTTCCTTTTAAATAATTCAACACACTTCCCCACTTTTAAGGGCCTCACATATTACGTTTTTTTTCTAATCTAGAGTGTTTTATATAATATGAAAAAAAGAGACCGATTCCTATTATTTTATAAAATATACACTTTGAATTACAATAACAAAATTCACCAAACTGATAAATCGACTAAATAAATATTGAATTAAAAAAAAAAACACACACATACACACAAAATTGGCAAGTCATTGAAGAATTAACAAACAATTCAAAAAAATACTATATTCGAAGCAGCAATCTACAAGTACTACACTAGTTGCATTTAGAGAAAGAAAAACACACAACAAAAAATAAAATTAAAATACAATAATTAAATAAAACTGAGATTTGCACAACAAAATTTAAACACTTAAACATAAACACGAAAAAGTTAATTAAAATCAGTTCTGTTCTAGTTCTGTTTTAGTTCTGTTCTAGTTCTGTTCTAGTTCTGTTCTAGTTCTGTTCTAGTTCTGTTCTAGTTCTGTTCTAGTTCTGTTCTAGTTCTG
>NW_025809011.1:0-1611 GCF_022045245.1 Lucilia cuprina
AACAGAACTAGAACAGAACTAGAACAGAACTAGAACAGAACTAGAACAGAACTAGAACAGAACTAGAACAGAACTAGAACAGAACTAGAACAGAACTAGAACGAACTAAAACAGTACAAGAACAGAATTAGAACGGAACTAGAATAGAACTAAAAAAGAACTAGAATATAAGTAGAGAAGAACTAAACTGACAATTAATTGAAAGGAAGGAATTAAGGAATTGGTTTCTATTAAAATTCATCTTCTTTTAATTATAAACCGGCCCATAGTGAAAGTGAAAGAAAAGCTTATGAATATCAATAATTTTAATTTTATTTTTCGCTACATAATGCATATATTACGGTATTATTATTTTTGTTATTTGAAGCCGCAATTTTCTTACTCGTTTGAAACCATAAAACTGCCTTGAAGATGCGAAAAATATGTTTGTTCATCTTCTCAAACGCTAAAAAATTATAAAAAATAAAAATCACACAGATGTTGCAATCTATAGTAGTTTCCATAGAGAAAAAAAAAACAAAAAAGAAACTAAAAACACTCATGATGTAAAAAGGCAAAAACAATTAATTGACAATTTAAATGTTAAATGAAAAAGTCATTTTATTTATAGTTGAATGGTTAACAAATGTCAAATAACTTGAGAATTTATTTATACGAAACTTGCGAGAGAACTAACAAAGAGGCAAACAAAAAAAAAAACTATATAAAGAGTTAAAAATGTATACAAATAATTTAATACAAAACAAAAAAAACAATTATGTTAAAAATGTTTAGAAAACTTGTAACATATTTCTACAACTTATAAATATTATAACATTTCCAAAAAATATATTTATTTTACCAATTAATCAATGTCAATAGTGTCATGTTCGAGTTAACTTGACCTACATTCTTACAAATTTTTAGAATTTTAAATACGCGTTTGACGAATATGTCAAAAATACATAAAAGCTTAAATTTAATAATTGCAACTTTATTACAAATATCAAACGAATATACATATATTTCATGTTAAAGTGTTTTGAAATTCGTTAATGCCACTATTTTATTACTGGCACTCATTGTCGAATTATTCTTTTTTCCATAGTAATTTGTTTAATTGTTAAATTCGAATTAAATTTCAATTGTGGCAATTTATTTCAATAAATAAACAAAAAAATTATTCTACTTTTTTCACTTTCGCTGTGTGATTTTTTAGTTTTTTGTTTCAATTATGCTGGTTTGGCAACTTTCAAAATATTTTCGTATAGACCAATAAGTAATGTATTGATTTTGCCGCAAAACCAAAAAAATAAATAAATTTCAGAAAAAAATTAAGGTAAACTACTTGTGTCGTATGCATTTTGATATTATTCAGCAAATTTTAGAGACAAATTGTAAAAAAAATACTCGACCTAGTTTCATGAATTTTTTTATTTTTTCTTATATGAGTCAGAATTAGATTAATTTATATTTAATAGAAAGTTATTTACTATTTTAATACTGTAGTATAAAAAAGTATGGGAACTGATAGATAGATAGATAGATAGATAGATAGATAGATAGATAGATAGATAGATAGATAGATAGATAGATAGATAGATAGATAGATAGATAGATAGATAGATAGAT
>NW_025809012.1:0-2235 GCF_022045245.1 Lucilia cuprina
GTCTAGTCTATAGTCTAGTCTATAGTCCAGTCTATAGTCTAGTCTAGTCTATAGTCTAGTCTATAGTCTAGTCTATAGTCTAGTCTATAGTCCAGTCTATAGTCTAATGTATAGTCAAGTCTCTAGTGTAATTAAAGTCTAGTCTACACTATAGTAACCTATAGTGTAGACTGTAGTCTTATCTAAGGTTTAGTCTATAGTCTTCTTAATAATGTAATATACAACCTTACTGTTCTAATAGTGAACCAACACATGTCTGTAATAAATCATACTTTCTTGAATATAAAGCATATGCTCAGGCGTCAAAATTATAGAAATACCCAAGCATATACATATTTGTGCTCATATGCCTTTGTAAAAAAACATAACTGTCAACAGCCTTACGCTTTATGTTCTCTCGTTTTTTTTTTTCTTCCTTTTATTGGTTTTCTTTTTATATAATTTTTATTCATACTTCAACACTTTAACACTGTTTGTAGATTATTTTGATTTGAAATGAATGTGGTAAGCATACTTTTAGGCTAAATGCCAAAATATCAATCAGTGTTAGAGGCCAAAGAAAATTCTTTAAGTTTATGTTTCAGACTTGTTTTTGTTTTTTTTTTTAATATCCGATATTTAACTTGAGCTAAAGAAATTGAAATTATTGAAATGGACTTGGGTTAAGTGAATACAATATTTAGGATTTTCTGTTGCTATATACATACATATACGTTTTTATAAAATACTTGTCAGATTATTTGTATAACTGTAAAATGTTTGTCATTCCAAAGTCAACAACTTTGCAAAATTATTTACTGTTTGACTTTTTTGTAAACTAGAAACATTTGCTATATTTTGCCTTGACAAAAGTTTTATAACTTTTCTACTATGAAGATAGTTTTTTCTCTATTTTTGCTATTAATTTTTCGCATTTTTTTTAATGAGCTTGAAAATAGTTGCATTTGTTGCTGGAATGAACATTTTTTTTGCAAATATTTTATTATTTAGAAACAATGTTGTTTAGTACAAGATATTTGTAGAAGGAGGAGAAAATATGAAGAACAAAAATTTTATTTTTATTAGTAACTCAGAATAAGGCAAACAAGATTTTAAAGGAGAAATTTACTAAATTTTTGAACGACATGAAACTGAAGGGTGTTGTAGTGATAAAGTAACAGTGGATTTGCGAAATTTGTTATAAGAGAAACCCAAATCGGGCACTGATATGTATTTAAAAATGCTAACTATAATGACAGCATATTGTTGACACTTTTATGACAAGAGCTTTTAGAAAATTCTGCTTATATTTCTTCTATTTTAAACTATTTTTAACATTATATATTTTAACAGTAATTTAAGAAGTTAAATATAAACTGAGCTACAGCATGTTGAAGTAGAATATTTTTATTACTATTTCACTGGAAATTAATTACTTTCACTTATATGATTTTACAATGATTTTAGCTGAAACTAAATATTTATATAATTAAATAAATTATTCTAATTTTTTCTACTACAGTTAAATATAGGTAGAAGGTATAATTAACAACAATTCTCTTTTCGTTGAACATTTTATGAAACATTTCAAATATGATTTGTTTAAACAAGAAATGAATATGTAAGCATATAAGAGAAATGTAAGCAAAAAAAGGAAATTTGTAAAAATGTCTGCATAATTTTAGGTGCTGCATGATAATTATTATTATTATTATGCTGATGAATGCATAAGTTATACTCGTTATCATAATTAAATTAAATCAGGTTATATTTAGTATAAATTATACAAAAAATATTAACAAAACATTTGCATAAAAACTAAACAATAAACCAAATTGCCAAAAAAAAAAAAAAATACGTTAATAAAATAGAGCAGCATAAGCAAAGGCAAAAAAATATATGTAGCATATTTTTAAGATTAAAAATAAATAAAATTAATGTTCCCAGTTTTATATACAAGTTGCACAAAGGTTACCCTTCCCTTTTATCTAAATTGAAATTGAATTAAAATTTTAATTTTATATTTTATATATTTATGAATGCAATACATTTTGCCACTTTTGATACTTTAATTAACATAACTTCAGGGGCTTAAAAAATATTAATTTATTTTATTAAACATATTTTATTAAGCCATATAATACTGCATATGTAAGGAGTGAGATCGAAAAATTCTTAACATACATATATGTTTATAAAAAAGAAACCACTAAACTTACAGCTTTATTTTCTTTTATTTGATTCAAATTATTATTA
>NW_025809013.1:0-1649 GCF_022045245.1 Lucilia cuprina
ATAGACTAGACTATAGACTAGACTATAGACTAGACTATAGACTAGACTATAGACTAGACTATAGACTAGACTATAAACTAGACAATAGACTAGACTATAGACTAGACTTTAGACTAGAATATAAACTATAATCTAGACTATAGACTAGACAATAGACAAAACTATAGACTAGACTATAGACTAGAATATATACTAGATTATAGAATAGACTAAAGGCTAGTATAGATTATAGACTATAGGGTAAACTATAGACTAGTCTATAGACTATTGACCAGACTAGAAACCAGGCCACAGACTAGACTATACTTTAGACTATAGATAAGACAATAGACTAGATTATAGAGTAGACTATAGACTAGACTATAAACTAGGCTATAGACAAGACTGTAGACTAGACTATTGACTAGACTATAGACTAGATTATAGACTACTCTATAGACTAGAATATGAACTATACTATAAATTAGACTTTATACTAAACAATAGGCTATAATATAAACTTAGTTATTGACTAGACTGTTGACTAAACCATAGACAAGCCTATAGATTATAGAACATTAGAACAAACTATAGGTTTGACTATATTTGTCGTCTGTGTAAGTTAAACTTAAAATATTTACACAACTTAAGTTGTTTATTAAATTTTAACAAAAGCCCTGGCATTGTAAACAAATGACGGAAATAGTGGCTGATATTTTTCTCTTCTTTATTATTTTCTAGTAAGAAAAATAAAAAAAAGAAACTATCCAACCCATTTAAAGTTAAATATAACTGACTGCCAGCCATTCAGCCAGTCAATTGCAAATGTGTCATGCACATACACCGCCATTGCAAACAAAAAAAAAACAAAAATGCACATATTATAATGCAAACGAAATACTTATAACAAAATTTCCATAGACTCATGTTTATGATGATGACGATGTTCATCAACATCATCATCTGTTTAACTATTACTTCCAACAAACGCCCAAGTTTATAAAGACGATAATACCAACAAACCAAATACAACTGCAAGATAAAAATGCAAAAAAAAAAACTATATATAAGACGAGGCGACGTTTAAAAAATATTAAATATTTTATTACAATAATCAAAATAGCACTAGTAGAAGAACATAGACCATAGCATAGCTAATGCAGCCAGCTAAACTGCAGTTCGCATTTATAGAAACAAGGAGGCCTGGGTCTGGAGCATTGGCATTAATATAAGGAATATGAACTTAAGATAAGCAATGAAATTTTATAGAAAAAGAAATCGTTAAACATGGTGTGTGTATGTGAGATTATAATTTTATAAATTTATGTTTGGAACGCTGTTTGGCATAAGAAAATTTAGTTGAAAAAAAAACTTCTTAAGCATTAAAATGTGCTGTTAGAATGAACAGGGTCTAATGGAATATGTAGTTTTTGGAAAGGAAAAAACATCAAAATATATTTGGAATATAGACTAGACAATAGATAAGACTATAGACTAGGTATTAGCCTAAACAATAGACTAGTCAATAGACTACACAATAGACTAGACTGTGTACAAGACTTGACTATAGACTACACTATAGACTAGACTATAGACTACACTATAGACTAGACTATAGACTAGACTATAGACTAGACTATAGACTAGACTATAGACTAGACTATAGACTA
>NW_025809014.1:0-1457 GCF_022045245.1 Lucilia cuprina
TTCTAGTTCAGTTCTAGTTCAGTTCTAGTTCAGTTCTAGTTCAGTTCTAGTTCAGTTCTAGTTCAGTTCTAGTTTAGTTATAGTTCAGTTCTAGTTCAGTTCTAGTTCTAGTTCAGTTCTAGTTCAGTTCTAGTTCAGTGTTATTAATTGTCTAAAAGCAAATATTTTTGAAAAAATTGAGATAACTGTTTTTGTTTCTAAACTTTTCAATTATTTACATTCTCTCGCAGTGTGTAAATTTCGAGGATTTTGATGTTGGTCACTTTGGTTTGGTGGGGGGAAGGGGGTTATAATGTGTTATTTATTTTATATAATTTTTATTATATTGTTTTTTTATTTTTGCTATTATATTATAGTTTTACTTTTTTGTGGAAATTCTTTTTCCGAAAATAACTTAAATTGTTTTGTATGGAACATTGATAAATAAATTGCGCATTTCGTTTATAAAATTATATATTTTTATTCTGTTACTTTGCATTATTTGTCTTGTTGCAAATAAAGTATTTTGTTTTTCTATATAATATTTATTTATTTTTTATCTCTGTGTGTGGCTTTTTTTTAAATTTAAACTCAAACATATGTTGTTTTTATTTTTTCAATTGTGGTTGTCAGAGAATTTTATTTAAACAGTATTTTCCATGACATATTTATTCTTAAATATTTTTTATTGATTAAAAAAAAGCCTTTTGGTTTTGTATTTGATAAGAATAAAACCTGGCATATTATTTCCTATCCTGTGTAAAGGTTGTTATTATCATAAAGTCAAGCCCCTCATTATTTTTAATTTTAAACAATTAATTAAACAACACGTATTTAATTTTTAGAATTCCTTAAACAATTCACACTCTTTGCTTCTTTAATTAAATGATTACTTTAATGATTTGTCGTTTGCTAATAATATTTTGAGTATTCGATGGTGTTTATTTCTATACTTATTCACATCAATCAAAAACATTTTTTAATTAAAAAAAAATATGTTTACTATTCACAAGAAAATTTATTAAAAAATTAAATGTTTAAGCAAATGTTCAAGCAATGGAATTTATAACACATGATGTTTCCAGCAACATTTATTAACCCTTATCGCCAATCATCATTTCATGTGAAATATGTTCACTTTTTACATTTTTCGTTCACTAACTTTTTTGTCGTGTAAACATTGAACAGCTGTTCCATACAAAATCAACTATTGTGAATGAATTGTTCATAATAAGTAATTTCCCCTTCGATGAAATTGAAAATTTCAAGGGAACAAAATTTTTGCTTCTATTGGCGACAGGGTTGATTAATTTATTTTGTGGAATAAATATTTGCTGGAAATGCAGGATTCTAGTTCTAGTTCTAGTTCTGTTCTGTTCTGTTCTGTTCTGTTCTGTTCTGTTCTAGTTCTAGTTCTGTTCTAGTTCTGTTCTAGTTCTGTTCTAGTTCTGTTCTAGTTCTGTTCTAGTTCTGTTCTA
>NW_025809015.1:0-4033 GCF_022045245.1 Lucilia cuprina
TAATAATAATTTGAATCAAATAAAAAAACAATAAAGCTGTAAGTTTAGTGGTTTCTTTTTTATAAACATATATGTATGTTAAGAATTTTTCGATCTCACTCCTTATTCGGCATTTTATATTTGCTATTGATTAAGATTGTTAATAAATAAGAAATTTTATTTCGATTTGAAAGTAATAGAATCAAATATTATGTATAATCAGTTGTTTTGCAAACTTGAAACTTTCCTTTAGAGATACATTTATATACATATACTTGTATTGCATATGTGGATATGTAATGTTTCTATCAGCATTCGATAATCTTTACTCACCCTCTCTCACACTTTTTAATGATGTTGCTGGTTATCAAAAAAACGTAAATGATTCTGAAGTTTGCTCACGTCTCATCATAAACTAAATGCATGCATACATATGAACGTAAAAACACATATTAGCACAGAGATATGATTACTATGTATATGTATTTATCAAATTTAGGCTGCAAAAACACGGAAATATAAACCCTCTTTCCATCAATAGCAGAGAAAGCTTTTGTGTTAAAAATTCTGTTTTACACAATTATCTACAAAATATTTGGGTTTACATTTTTATCTAAATATAAAATATTTTATATTATTGTAATATAAAATAATGTGTTGTGGTAAATAAACAACATATTTTTCTATTTTTTTTTGCGCCACAAATTGTTGAAAATGGAAAAATATTATTTTGGCAGTCAGTAGAAGTAAAGGTTGTTGGTTATTGGAATTGGAAGATAATTAGAAGGAAAATTTCCAAAAAAAATATTTTTTATTTATCCAAAACGGTGGTTAGAAGCAAGAATAATATTTGCAGGTTTTTGTTACGAATTATTTTTTAAGGTATTAAAATTTTTAAAGTAAATGTTTCTAGAAAACATTTTTAAATTTATTTTCACAATTTTTATTATACCTGTTATGCAGCTTAATTTATGTTTGTTCCTTAACTTCCTTAAACTACTTCCTAAGATTTTAATATAAACATCTGCTTTTTCTATCTCCTTAAGCGGAATACGACATGTTCTGCTTGTCTTTAAGTAAATAATAAATATTATTTTATTAAAACTTCTGCATAGTGCTTAAGCCTTAACTTTATTGCTTTAAACTCTCTAAAATTTTGTAATTTAGATTTTTATCGAGTACAAAAAATAATAAATTTAAAAGAAAATCTAATTGTCCTGTATTTCCTTCAGTTATGTGCATGTAGTAGAGTACTTAAACAAGTATCTGCAATAATTAATTTTAATAGTTTTTATGAACATAAATGCTATAAAATTGTTTGGACCAAAAAGTATTTAAAAGAAATTTAAATTTTCAATTGATATAACAGAAAGTTGTAAGGATGGATTAAGGTTTATTTAGAAACTTTATCAACACGTACAAGAACAGTTTTAAATTTACATATTTTTTTTTGCATGCACAAAAAAATTGTAAAATATTTATATATAGATTTTTATTATTACTGGGCGTATGATTATTATTGAATTGATATTAAATGTTGCTCATACTCTGAAGTGTCAAGTATAAATTTTAATAACTTATAAATACATTATTTTTAAATGAATTTGAAGCGTTATTATATTTTATCAAAATTATACTTCACGTCAGAACAGGTTATTCAAAATTAAAAAGAAATATAGATGAGAGGATGCTTTGGCGAGCATTTCATGGGAATCGATTTATTGAATTAAACTAATCATGACTAACAATGGAAAATAATAGCTTTGTTCCAGAACTTTTCTGGCTAAAGAGAATTAATGAATTTTCTCTTCGATCAAAAAAAAACTAAATTTGTCTTTTAATAAATAAAAAATTTCAAATATTTTTTGTTTTCAATATACTTTTCAAACAAATAACTTTTTTGACAATTTTTTTCTATTTGCCAGGAAAAATGTTATAATTATAATTATATGAGTAAGAGTTTGATATGCCGAATTTTAAATACCCTTCACCTTGACGTGTTTTAAGTAGTACAAGTTTTAATGCAAACAATTATGACATTGCCGATGAATTTGACCTTCAAGGTCAAACGAGTCCCGATCACTACAAAAATCAGTAGTGTCATTTATCGTTCTACAAAATAGAGTTTTGCGGATTTTCGTTGACATAATATAACATTTAATGTAATTATGAACTTAAAGGCCCGATTCGGGGAGTATGGTTGTATGTGGGCTAGGCGAAATAAGGGACCGATTTTTACCATTTTCAATAGCGTTTGTTCTTGGACAAAAAAGGAGTTTGTGCAAAATTTCATGAAATTATCTTGAAAATTGCGCACAAGGTTTACATGGACACACAGACAGACGGAAGGACGGACAGACAGACATATCTAAATCGACTCAAAAGTGATTCTGAACCGATTGGTATACTTTAAGGTCTAAACCCAATATATTTGGGTGTTACAAACATCAGCACAAACGTATAAGTTGATAAAGTACAAGTAAGTCTCATTTAATATGATTTTCAATACATTTGGGTGCTACAAGTGTGTATAAAAGCAAAAAAGTATCATTCGTAGAACAAAATTGTAAAACAATTTCTTTAAATTTCCTTAATCTTAGAGCTATTAGAGCCACTCATAACAATTTGTGTTTTTTAGAAAAAAATTAATATGAACATTTTATTTATAAAACTTTGATAAATAGTTATAATAGATAAATAGTTAGTGCATTGTTTAACCAATGAATAACAACAAGACTCTCACATATAGGAATTTCCTATAAGGAAATTACTCTCTCACATCTACGAGTGCCGTGTGAATTCGAGCCTGCTCTGAGAGATTTAAACTGCAAAACACTCAAATGTTTAACTTACTTTTTTGACCACTTTTAAGGGTCGTAGGGTAGAAGGGGGATCATTCGCCATAGGGGCACATCTGTCAATGCGAATAACTTGAAAACTGAGTATTCGATTTTATCGCATTATCAAATTTTGTTTTCGTTTATCGATTATCTATCATCCCTGAAAATTTGAAACATTAACTCTACATATGATGGGAAGCAGACATGATAGTTTGTTTTTCAAAGGGCTGTGAAAATATTTCACTGTGTGAACTTTTTATGCTAACTTTTTTAGTTTTTGTGATAAAAAAATATATTGGTCAGTATTAGAACGTCAATAATAGTGAACAATAAGACATAATAATAATTTCGATAATATAATTTGAAGCCCGAAAAAATTGAAACTAAACCCAGAACTGCCCATGGGGCACATGCGCAAAATATATGTAAAGCTTGTGATGTAGAACAAAATTTGGTTTAAATATTGAAAAAATCAGTAATAATTTGTTTTAATTTTTTTGTTAAGTTCTGTAAAATAAACAATAAATATCTGCTTTAGTACACTCTGTTTAATGAATTAAAGTATAAAACAGCAAAATAAGTTTTTATTTTTGTATTTTTTTTTATTTTACTAATGACAAATCTGCACCATCCCCTTGGCCCATGGATGGGGCGGTATCGCCGTTTTTGGTCAGTGTGGAAAATTTAAAAAAATGTGTACATGAGGATGACTTAGGAAAAATTAAAAGGAATAAAACTTAAGCCAAAATATCTAAGTATCCGAACCAAGAAAAAAATTAAGAATATGTATTGAGGTTTTAATTTGTGGCTGCCTCAAAAAAAAGTGGCGTATGGTCCCCCTTCTATCCTACGTAAATTTGCAGTTATCCACAAAAAAAAAACTGCATTTTTTTAAAAAAGTTTTAACGCACTTTTGATTTAGAATTTTGTTTAATTTTCGTGAACTGGAAAACAAATTTTTGTTTAATTATTGACATTTCATTTTTGTTGTTGTTGAATTTTATTTCACAAACAGAGCTTCAATTTTTGGAATTGAAAATTCAAACAAATTTAAAATTGTAATCTTTTATAAAACTCTGAGTGTTTAGAATGCACTACAACAAATACATTTTTGTTAGTAACACATATTTAGAGTAAGGTACTTTTTCACTAACACATGCTTAGAGTTTGGTACTTCTGTCAAAAAGTCGGACTACTTGTTATACTTTGGATTT
>NW_025809016.1:0-1501 GCF_022045245.1 Lucilia cuprina
TAGTCTAGTCTATAGTCTAGTCTATAGTCTAGTCTATAGTCTAGTCTATAGTCTAGTCTATAGTTTAGTCTGTAGTCTAGTCTATAGTCTAGTCTATAGTCTAGTCTAAAGTCTAGTCTATAGTCTAGTCTATAATCTAGTCTATAATCTAGTCTATACTCTAGTCTATAGTCTAGTCCATAGTCTAGTCTAAAGTCTAGTCTATAGTCTAGTCTGTAGTCGAGTCTATGGTCTAGTCTATAGTATAGTCTATAGTCTAGTCTATAGTCTAGTCTATAGTCTAGTCTATAGTCTAGTCTATAGTCCAGTCTATAGTCCAGTCTATAGTTAAGTCTATAGTCTAGTCTATAGTCTAGTCTATAGTCTAGTCTACAGTCTAGTCTATAGTCTAGTCTATAGTCTAGTCTGTAGTCTAGTCTATAGTCTAGTCCATAGTCTAGTCTGTAGTCTAGTCTATATTCTAGTCTATAGTATAGTCTATAGTCTAGTCTATAGTGTAGTCTATAGTCTATAGTCTAGTCTATAGTCTAGTCTATAGTCTAATCTATAGTCTAGTCTATAGTCTAGTCTATAGTCTAGTCTATAGTCTTGGCTATAGTCTAGTCTTTAGTCTGGTCTATAGTCAAATCTATAGTTTAATTTATAGTCTTGTCTATAGCCTAGTCTATAGTGTGGTCTATGGTCTAGTCTATATGCTAATCTATAGTCTATTCTATAGGGTAATCGACAGTCTAGTCTATAGTCAAGTCTATAGTCTAGCCAATTGGCTAATTTATAGTATAGTCTATAGGCTAATCTATAGTCTAGTCTTGAGTCAAGTCGGTAATCTAGTCTACAGTCTAGTCTATTGTCTAGTATAGTATATAGTCTAGTTCAGCCTATAGTGTAGTCTAGTTTATAGTTTAGATTATATACTTATAGTATTTGATTATATACTTATAGTATTTTTACAAAAATATTTGCTGGGACGAAGTTATCCCGCGTGTTTACATAAGAAAAGTATGCTTAAGAATGTGTTTGCTGCGTAAAATGTAAACAATACAGAATAAATTAAATTTACAAACCTCCTCCAACTTACATACATAAATTCACACATAAATACATATAAAACAGTCAACCCTGAAACGGTCATAATTTAAAATTCCCAAAATGGTTAAATATGTTTGCATGTATATTCTTAATGTAAATGTGTTTGTAAAATAGTTAAGTGGTATGTCTGCATACGTACGTGAGACCTGAAAAACACAATGCAAATTCCTCCTCCTGTGTTCTTTTACTTGTTATTACAGAACACATGTGTGTTTTTAGTGTTGTATTTTTACTTTTATTTTAATGTTCGTGTTTTAAATAACAAGTAAATTTATACACAAATATTTAAAATTTGCCACGCGTGATATAAACAATATGAAAATTATTGTTATTTTTATTACAAGCATTAATTTTTAATTTTATTTTTAAATATATAATTATAATTACATAATTGCATAATAAATAATAAACG
>NW_025809017.1:0-2075 GCF_022045245.1 Lucilia cuprina
CTAGTTCAGTTCTAGTTCAGTTCTAGTTCAGTTCTAGTTCAGTTCTAGTTCAGTTCTAGTTCAGTTCTAGTTCAGTTCTAGTTCAGTTCTAGTTCAGTTCTAGCTAGTAACTTTGTTAAAAACATAAATTGTAAATAAAACCTGTCTCTTTGAAATAATCAATATAGCCAAATACTTGTTAGCACAAGTTTACGTCAATGTTTATTTAATACGCCTGATATAAACTCTGGAATTTGCTTCTTTTTTCTTCTCTTCAAACACTTTAGATAGTCAAATTATTAATTGGCAAGTCAGCGTTTGCAGTGACGTGCAAATCACACATTCAGCCATTACTTAGGTTTCAACCACAAGTTGAAGGAACTTTATACATGATATTTATTTTACGCTTTCTTTTCAATTTTACTGCAAACTATTAATACATTTGTACATAAATCAATTTTATATTTTTTGTAAAAAGCTTCATGGAAAAAAAAGAAAATATTTTGTTTAACACCAAAATAATTTTATGCAATAACTTTATAATATCTTAGGTAAATTTTTGTTATAATTATTTTTTGTCTATTTACGTAACGAATTGCGTTTTATTTTTTCTTTTACGTTGGCACCTTTGATTTACTTAATGATAATATAATCTGGTATTTTTTTATTGGTATTTTTAAATTTTTGTAAATTCTATTTAAAAAAATATGATTGTATCCAAAATATCATTATATTTTCCGCCTTCTATTTGTTTAAAAATTTAACATTTTAAATTGCGTTTTAACAAGTCTATGGGTGGGAGAAAAAAAAATCTTGTCATTTTCTAGTAAAGAAAGTTGGTTGGTTTTTTCCCGGTGGTATTAAAAAGCTTTAACGGATTTATTAAGATAACCTGGTAAACATTTGCTAAAAGCTTAGAAATTTTGAAAAACAAAGGTCAAATGTCATGAGTCAGTACGAATTTTTGCAAAGTCAGTCAATTTACTGCAGCCAGAGATTAGAAAACAAACAGAACTAGTCAAAGTGAATTTCATTTACCCTTTGCCTATCTCCGCTAAAGTAAATGTGAATTTGTTTCCTTTCTCCCGATAATAAAACTAAAATTTAATCAAACGGTTGCTAAAATTTCTCACTGGGTTATAATAACGCTAAATTGTTTATGTTGTATATTAAACAAATTAATATTTTAAATTTTTTTCTACCGTTTTAAAAATGTGGGAGTATGTGGTGATATTAATGTTATATTTTTTATATTTCTCATTTCGCCAATTTTATTGTTGTAATATTTTTTTTCTATTTTATTAATATTTTTATGAATTATTAATAATACTATATACGACGTTTTTTTGTTTGTGTCATAATTTCCAATGATATGCGCATTTTTCAAAATTTATGATATTGACGAGACAATAAACGATTTTTTTCTATTTGGTTCATAATCGATAAATAATAACGGAGATTATAAGTAGAGCTGAAATTTATGCTGAAAATAGTAGAATATACAGAAGACAAATGAATTTAAATGAATACATTTTTTTTTAATTTTTAAATAAAAACGAGATTAAGGTGAGAGGGGGCGGGAAACTGTAGATAGAGAAATGAGTAAGTTGTTTTTGGTTGCTTGGTTTATATAGAACAAAAGAAATAGATTTCTGGGAATATATAGTTCAAAATTGATTGGAAGAGTTTGTTAATAACGGTAAAACTACAGTCGACTTTCAACTTTAGAGTCTGCTTAATAAAATCTATAGTCTGGATTTCTATAATCTTGTCTACAGTAAGAAATTTATTCTTGTGTATATGTGCATAGTAAATGCGGTCTATAGTTCGTACTACAGTCAGTTCTAGTTCAGTTCAGTTCTAGTTCAGTTCTAGTTCAGTTCTAGTTCAGTTCTAGTTCAGTTCTAGTTCAGTTCTAGTTCAGTTCTAGTTCAGTTCTAGTTCAGTTGTAGTGCAATTGTAGTTCAGTTGTAGTTCAGTTCTAGTTAAGTTCTAGTTCAGTTTTAGTTCAGTTCTAGTTTAGTTCTAGTTCAGTTCTAGTTCAGTTCTAGTTCAGTTCTAGTTCAGTTCTAGTTCAGTTCTAGTTCAGTTCTAGT
>NW_025809018.1:0-1352 GCF_022045245.1 Lucilia cuprina
AACAGAACTAGAACAGAACTAGAACAGAACTAGAACAGAACTAGAACAGAACTAGAACAGAACTAGAACAGAACTAGAACAGAACTAGAACAGAACTAGAACAGATATTTAAAGTTCTACGGTTTATATTCAAATTGTGGTATATAAATGTAAAAAAGAACTCCCTTAATGTTCCAACAAAAGTGTCAAAAGTATGTAGCTTCAACTTAAAATCAATTAGTTTTCTCATTTCATAAAACAAACTATCTATCGAAATACTTTGTTCCTTTTTTACACAAAACAATCTACACCTGAATTGCCACATATTGTTGGTTCTACATAGATTTTGCAAATATTGTAGATTCATACGAAAAAAAACTATAACGTAATACTTACACATCACGTTGTATATGTATATAACAGATTTTCATATATAGTATAAAGGCTGAAATTTACCTTTTTTATTTATTTCGTTATTTTTTTTAATATTCAATATCATTTATTAAATACCAGTTTGTTGTAACTTTTTGGTTTTGTTCATATTTGGATGGCAGTTATAAAAAATAAGAAATATTTTTATATTCATACTTTTTTGTTGTGTTTTTGGCCTGATGTAAATATAAATGTTTCTTTAGTTGACTATAACTAAAAAATTTAAAAAAAACCAGAGTGAGTATATATAAAATAAATTTTATACGACTATTTTGCATACAATCAGCCATAAAAAGGTTGCCAAACGAAGAGATGCTGTAATAGTTCCATACAAAAATAGGTGTAAAAAAGAAATTTTATATACAGAAATATTTGGGAATTTTAATTAAGTAATTTCTACATTACCTAAATACCTAATAAAATTCAAAAAAAAAAAAATATATTTTTTTTAGTTTTACTTTAAATTTACATCTCTTTTGATATTACTTTGTATTCTGTTGGTTTTTTGTACATACCTTTATATACACACATTTACCTTGTACAATATTTGTTGGCATATTTTATGCAATGACAATGGCTTTGGCCTCACCACTGTTCGTAGTTTATAAATCATTTGAGATAAGCTTTTGTACAACGTGCAACACCTGATGCCGTTTTTTAATGTTGCTGTTGTTTTTGTTGTTACAATATGTAACAGTAGCAAATACATGAGTAGGGGTACACCTACAACAAATACATTCAACCTTTACCAGTTGTCATGCAAAACAGTTAGGGACTATATTAAAGGGAAGGTACTTTTTTTAAGAATATATCAATGGAAATAAATAAAAGAGAGTTCTAGTTCAGTTCTAGTTCAGTTCTAGTTCAGTTCTAGTTCAGTTCTAGTTCAGTTCTGGTTCAGTTCTAGTTCAGTTCTAGTTCAGTTGTAGTTCAGTTCTAGT
>NW_025809019.1:0-1034 GCF_022045245.1 Lucilia cuprina
TCGAATATAACACTCTTACTTGTTTTGATTTTACTTTTCTTTAAGTTTTTGTTTAATGATTTTTTGTTTCTGATCAAATTAATTTAAACTCGTTTGAACTATTTCATAGTTACGCAAATCTTATAACAAAAACTAAATTATGGGTTAAAAAGAAATTTTCAAAACCTAAACAAACATGTCTGGCAATAAATAATAAAAACTATTAATGCTCAAGTCTTAAAATATACAAACCTTTTACAAAAATAGTAGAAATTTTCACCATCGCACATTGTTCAAATTAGCAAAAGTCCACTACAACCCATAAAATCTAATATATTCTCCCACATTAGCTACTTAAGTATTCATAACAAAATATATTTTCTATATTTTAGAGTTAAAATTTGAAAACATAAGGTGGGTTTGTTATTATTTTCCAAATGTTTAATTTACTCAATTACCTTGGCAAACATACAATTACTCTACACTTTCTCTCTCTACCTCCCACTCATACCATAACAGGGAGCAAACTGTAGCAGCAATTTGTTGTTCTGTATAAGCACTTTCCTTTTCTCTTTTTAAGGGGTATTTTGTGTAGTATATTTTGTGGCATAAATTAATTAAATATTTAAATCAAGTTAAAAGGTTTAAAATTGTGTATGATAATTTTCGTATAAATAATAAACAATAATTAAATGTGTACACACCACTACATCGCAACAACTATAGTATGTATATTTATAAATTTATATAATTTTGTATTATATAAACGGCTATTAGTGTAATTATATACATATTCATACATATTTATCAAATACTGTGATTTTATAGTCATAGTTATAGTTTAAAAGGATTGAGAACAATTATTTTGGGTATATTCGACTAATGAAAATCAATAGAACCGAACTAGAACAGAACTAGAACAGAATTAGAACAGAACTAGAATAGAATAGAACTAGAACAGAACTAGAACAGAACTAGAACAGAACTAGAACAGAACAAGAACAGAACAAGAACAGAACTAGAACAGAACTAGAACAGAACTAGAACAGAACTAG
>NW_025809020.1:0-1098 GCF_022045245.1 Lucilia cuprina
CTGTTCTAGTTCTGTTCTAGTTCTGTTCTAGTTCTGTTCTAGTTCTGTTCTAGTTCTGTTTTAGTTCTGTTTTAGTTCTGTTCTAGTTCTGTTCTAGTTCTGTTCTAGCTCTGTTCTAGCTCTGTACTTGTTCTTTCCAGTTGTTTATAGTTTATTTTAGCTTATAATCATTTGTTACTAATTTCTCTAACTGTATCACCTCTGACTTATGAGCTTTGTTTACCAACAAATAGTGCTCTCATTGAGCAATTGTTTTTCATCCCACCAAATAAATGTATAAAATAGAAGATATACCACGAATTTTCTAAAAATTCAACTAACAGAGGTTTAGCTAAACGCATCCCCATAGTTCGGTGCGGCTGTCCTTCCGTGCGGTTAAAACTATAACCATTCAGTATTTAAAGTTTTGAGGAAAAATACATTAAAAATGAGACCTTAACCGAAAAAACTATCGAGGTACACTCTAATGAAATACTCGACCACTCTCACCCAAAATAACAAACTAAAGTAAACAGTAAAATAAACAATATAAATATTGATTGTTTAGAAATTATTTGCCATGAATTGATGAACATTTTTTCGTAGTCGAAAAATAATTGAAAATGACATTTTAGAACTTGTTTGTGTCTAGCTTATTTTATATTTGTTTAAATGTATACGTCTATTGTGTCCGTTTGTATAAGTGTGCGTTTATTTAAGTGATTGTATTAGTATATTGGCTTTTTGTCGATTATTATTGACGTGCTTGTGTTTTCTTTGTGCACTTGTCAAATAATTGAAAATGAAATTGATCCTAGAGTTAGGGTTTGTCCATATTAAGTATTACGCTTGATTAGACTTTATTAGTCGTAATGCAATGAAGGTTTGTTTCAGAAATAAACATAGTTAGTGTTAGAGGTTGTTGAGAGTTATGGCTCCATTTTATTAATGACTATTGTTAGTTACCAATACTTAGTATACTTGTAACGATTAACAAGATACACTTAATTTCTAAACTAGTTCAGTTCTAGTTCAGTTCTAGTTCAGTTCTAGTTCAGTTCTAGTTCAGTTCTAGTTCAGTTCTAGTTCAGTTCTAGTTCAGTTCTAGTTCAGTTCTAG
>NW_025809021.1:0-1620 GCF_022045245.1 Lucilia cuprina
AGTCGGTAGTACAGTCTACTCGTGAAGAGTAATAAAAAAATATATGGTTAATATCGATAAATTAAAAGTAGTCTGGAAAAAAGACTTTAGCAATGGTTGCAAATTAATGTCTAACGCAGACAGAATGTCGTCCTAAGTCTTGAATATATTAAATCTTAAAATATTTGTTCTTATAAACTCACCGAACCATTAAGAAAAATACTATTGTCCTTTTATTATCAACCCCCAAATCCTAACAATTATTGCAAACTTTAAAAGCCTTTTTCAAGTTAAATAATTTAGAAAAAGTCCCTAAAAAGTGTTTATTTTCGCTACATAAATCAGTTATTAAAAAAATAAAGGAAAAATAACAAAAATGGACATTGATTTGTTTAGAAAAAAAAAACAAGCTCTAAGTAAAATGCAGCATTACACTTTTCCCTTCTCATTTTCTTTTGTTTCTCATAATTGAATCATCCTTGTAGAACGCGGGTTACTTAAGTAACAACATTTAACCGTTTTTTCTATTAGTCTTGGTCTTTTTAGTGTCCAATGATTTTTCTCGTTTTCGTTATTTTATTTTCAACATTTTCATATGTATTAGATTCCAAGGATTAAGCAATATTGTTCATTTTACGCTTATTACATTTTTTAATGTCGATTATTAACGCAAAATATTTAAAATGCAGCCCGCAGCAAGGAAACTCATTCAATTTCTGTGGCATTTCATTTTATTTTTTTTTCTTATTTTCCTCATTATTTTGTTGACGCTGCTACTACTGTTGTTTTCTTGCTACTAAATTTTTATTTTTTTCACAAAATATGTCCTTTTGCTAAGTAAATTGTAAAAAAAGGAAAGTCTGCAACAAGAAACAACAAATTATTAAACTCTTTTTCTATAGGAAACTTCGCATTATGAAAAGATTTTTTCTCTTCTTCTTAAAAAAAAATGAAACAAGAAGAATTTATTGTTGAAAAATAACATTTTCCTAATTAACTATAAAGATTTAAGATTTAAATATTTTCCGAAAATTCTTAAATTTCAGCTTTATTTTATTTTCTGCTTTTGTTAAAGTTGGGAAACTGAAGAACTTGTGTTTGTTATTGTATAAGTCCTTTGGATTGTTGTTGTTGATACTAAATGCAGTACAATACAGCTTTAGAAATTCAAAAAAAAAAAACTCAAAATGTTATACGTGTTTGTATAATTTTTAGTAAGGCAAAAAAAAATGTAAACGTCCTTCAGCATCAACCATTTTCGATTTGTATAAAAAGGTAGATGAAAGAAAATTAAAAATGTAAATAAATATTCTTCATAAATATTAAATAAACTCATACATATCTTTGAATGATTTCTATTCTAATATTTCTATTATTCCACTAGTCTTGTTGAAAGTTTGCTGAAGTTCCACAGCACTTCGAAATCGACTAAAACAACAGGTTTGATTCTTTACAGAACAGCCTTAACTGTTTTGTGGCTCTAGAACTTGAACTGAACTAGTACTGAACTAGAACTAACCTAGAACTAAACTAGAACTGAACTAGAACTTAACTAGAACTGAACTAGAACTGAACTAGAACTGAACTAGAACTGAACTAGAACTGAACTAGAACTGAACTAGAACTGAACTAGAACTGAAC
>NW_025809022.1:0-1480 GCF_022045245.1 Lucilia cuprina
ATTTTTACACTATTATCTTTTTTATTTTTTATAAAAAGTATGGTTCAGAAAATAAACAAAATAACTTATTTAAATTAAGAAAAAGTAAAGATGAAGTTAGAAAACGGGGTTTGGAAAATAATAGTGATTAAAACCCAAAAAAACGTTTGATAATATATTAATATCTTCACAAAAACTTTATTTTGTGAAATTAAACGATTTTAAATACTTGTTGAATTTATATTTGAAAATATACAATTTTTAATTTAATATTTATTTCTTTCTTAAGAAAAAACCACTATATCACGTAGCAATTGGATATTTAGCATACAGACATTACAGTTTTAGTCAAATTATACAATCGTTTGATAACATTAGCTTTAATATTTTCACAAAAACTGTATTTTGTGAAATTAATCGACTTTAAATACTCGTTGACATTATATTTGAAACTATACAATTATTAATAATTTACTGAGTCTTTGATATTTTTCGATTTTTTATGGAAATTATACAAAACATAAATGTCTAATGATTTCAAAAAACACAGTATAATTTCTTAAATATTTTGGAAATTTTGTACTAAAAGTAAGTAAGTAAAGCATTACAGTTTTAGTCAAATTATACAATCGTTTAATAACATTAGCTTTGATATTTTCACAATAACTTTATTTTGTGAAATTAACCGACTTTAAATACTAGTTAAAATTATATTTGAACTGTACAATTTGTAATTTACTGAATCTTTGATATGTTCCGATTTTTTATGAAAATTATGCAAAACATAAATGTCCAATGATTTTAAAAAATACAGTAGAATTTCTATAATATTTTGGAAATTTTTTAATAAAACTATATTGTTGATATACAAATTATGTAATTTTTTGTTTTAATTAAGATAAAAGTAAGATGAAGTAATAAAAATGGTTTAATATTTTAAACCCAGAAATGTCCAAATGATTTCACCAAATCCAAATATAAATGTTTAAAATACCTAATTTCAACAAATATTTAATGTCGTCATTATTACAATCAATCATTTTATTTCTTCATCTTACATTTTTTTCTTAAGAAAAAATGTAGATTCATAAAAAATAAAAAAGTATCAAAAGTTGATGAAATTGATGATAATGATATTTTAAAATATTAATCTAGAAATCTTAAAAAATAAACAATTTGTTCAGAAATTAAGAAAAAGATTTTTCCTTTTTTAAGTAAACTTTTATGAATTCTTTGCTTGGGTATATTAAAAAAATTTAATATCTTAAATGAAAATGTAAATTTCAAAGAAATTTACATTTTTCGTTAAATCATAATGTATTTCTTGAACGATGAAATTATAGGTTCAACAAATATACTTAATACTTGTTTTATTTATTTACAAAAGTAAAGTCTTTTAATTTCACAAAATAAGGTTTTTGTGAAAATATTAATATATTATCAAACGTTTTTTTTTTGGCTTTTAATCATTATTATTTTCAAACCCCGTTTTCTAACTTCA
>NW_025809023.1:0-1015 GCF_022045245.1 Lucilia cuprina
TGTAAGATTACATCGACAATTGAGGAAGTTTATGTTAATAGTAAACAATCACATTTCGTTTGGTGTTTTCTGATAAAAATTATTCTCTATACACGTTTGTACATTACAATCGGTGATATTAGTCGTGAATTTAGAACACTTTCTATTCGCGCAAGCAGAGTAGAGAACTCTTCAAAATTAAATTTATGTGCGCCTGCAATTTTCCTGAAGTGGATTTTCAAGCTTTTAACGCCAGCTTCCCATAAACCTCCCATATGCGGGGCGCTAGGTGGAATGAACTTCCACTCAAGTCCATTAATTGCATATTTATCGGTTATGTCCTTGGAGGATTGTTTAAGAAATAACGAACAGTCCTTTAGCAGTGACTTACTAGCGCCTATGAAATTTGTACCATTGTCCGACATAACTGATTTTGGCAATCCTCGCCTAGCTATAAATCGTGCAAAAGCAGCTAGAAATGCTTCTGATGTTAAACTAGAGCAAGTTTCTAAATGAATGGCTCTTGTAGCAAAACATACAATGATACATGCGTAACCTTTCATATATGGTGAATTTCGCAAATTGCCAGACTTGATCTGAAATGGACCTGCAAAGTCCACACCCATATGTGAGAACGGTAATGAGAGAGTGGATCTCTCTTTTGGCAGTGCAGCCATTATTTGCGATTTCACTTGTTGTTTGTAACGAACACAGGTTAGACAATGATGAACGCATTTCTTGACTGTTCTTTTTAAACCAGGAATATAGAACTGGCTTCTTACTGCGCTCATCATAAGGGTTATGTCAGCATGGACTAGAGTTTTGTGGACAAACTCCAGAAAATGGGAAATCGCTCATCGTACGTAAGCGAGGCATTAGCTAATCTACCATTAACCCGCATAAGACCTTGAGCGTCGAGAAATGGATGTAGAGTAAGCAGAGAGCTTTTCTTTGAAAGATGCTTAGAATCCGAAAGATTCTTTAAATCTTCAGAATAATGAAACTTCTGCGTTAGTCTAATATATACAATTTTTGC
>NW_025809024.1:0-1015 GCF_022045245.1 Lucilia cuprina
TTTTTTTTCGTTTTTGTTCTTTAGTTTTTATTATTCTGTTTTAATTTTCATCATCAATTCTAGTTGTGATTTATTTAAGGTTTTTTCTTCTTTTACATTGAAGTTTTAATACACCGATTCGTTTAGAAATGATGTAGGGTAGTCTTAAGTTAACAAGATGTTTGTAACACACTCACGGAAGTATAATTTATGGGAGGAAAAATATATTATATTGGGTTGTATTAGTTGTATGTGTTGAGAATATTTAATAGGATTTGGGGGAAGGAGGAAGACGGTAATTTATTGACTCGATTTTCTAGTTGATAAATAATTACAAACTAGATGAGAAGTGCTATTAAATATAACAAGTCCAATGGAGCATAAGCAGAAGTTTACAACTTTAGCTTCTAAATCGTTACAAATCTCTTCTAATTAAAGGACTATTATGTCTACAGCAAACTCTTAGGGTATCCCCTAGACCTAATAATACCTATAGTATTTTCCCTTTTTTATTCAAATTGCATATGTCTTTCTAAGAATTGCTTTGCTAGTGATATTTTTCATGTTATTTAACTCTTGTCTTGTCTTGTTTTTTTTTTCAAGTAGCTTTTTTTTAATATTTCTTTTTGTTTATATTTTAATTTAAATAAAATCGCCAAAAATTTATTTATACAAAAAAACAAAAACAAAGAAACTGGATTTAACTTAATTCATAAGAATTCTAAAAAAAATATATGATTTCGTTTTAAACCCATCGCAAGAAACAAAAAACATACTCAAATTTCATAAAAGTAACAAAAGTTTATTTATGTTTTTTGAGAAAAACTCATAACATATGATTTATTATAGCTTTAAATGAAACCTTTAAAAAATGTGCGAACTTTTAATGGGGATTAGAAGTGGCGAATAATATGTTGATTATATTAAGTTTTTAAGGTCAAAATGTAACAAAATATGAATGATATTATTGGACGTTAGTAGCAAATAGTGAACTAGTTACGCACTGTTAACTTCGCAACCAATGGAAAGTCACTTG
>NW_025809025.1:0-3102 GCF_022045245.1 Lucilia cuprina
TATCTATCTATCTATCTATCTAACTAACTAACTAAACCCCTTAAGCTACCGTTGGGTTTGTGTGTATGTGTGCTTCGTTTGTTTTGGAATTTTTTTTGCTGTTTATGTTCAAATCCAACAAAAATTTAATTAAGGATGTCCCGTGAACCACTTTTTTTGCAGAAATACTTTTCTCTTAGCTCTTTTTTGAGTACACAGCTGCAGTAAATTGTTATTTCCAAAGAAAAACAAGTATGAATATATAGAGCACAATGTTTACATGGACAGCCAGCCCGCCAGAGGGACGGACGGACATAGCTTAATCAACTCAGACCCTAAAAAGTATAATATCTCTGATATCTTTCGAAAACACCTTTTCGGGACACCGGCATCCATAGATTATTTTTAATTTTTTCTCTATTTAGAGCGTTATTTTGAGTTTATTACCGAAGAATAATACGCTATTTTATGATTTGATGTCACTACATGACAAATAGTTTAATATTCTGCGATGTCCTTCAAAAACACTTCTTCCATTTTTATCCAAAATTATCTATATTTGTGTGGTAAAGTCATATTCATAAAAAACCTAGCGGTTTAGTTTTGTACGTGAAATGGCTAAAAAACGAAAATAATATTCCTCTTTAACAAAAATTGCGGAATATTCTCGTGTTCAGTACAAAAATATACATCTATTGAAAGGTATACCAACTTGAAATTTTTCTTGGTTTAATCTAATGACCAGCTTAAAAGACTTACAAATATATGTGTAGATGGATTTTAAAAGTTTAATGAACTTTAATATATTTGTATGATTGAAGGTCAAAAAAAGAAAAATACATAATTTCCATTTAAGCTTAAATTTAAATTTCCTTCTTTTTTTTCTTCATGTTCTAAATGTTATAAATGTTTTGTCATTTCCTTAGAACTTCTCTGGAGAAAAAATGCCTTTGGCCAGTGATATAAAATGAATATATGAATGTTATTTCCCAATAAGAAACCAAAAAGTAAAATCATTTATTCTAAGAAAACAAAATGAAGAAAGATAAAAGTAAGTTCTTAGTAATGCTAATAAATTGACACTTAGTATACAAGGAATAACAAAATATATAGAAGTATTTTAATGATTTGCTGTTAACAAAATATCAAATATTATATATAGAAACAATAGCAACTGCTAAGGTTGTTTTTTTTTTAATATAAATTTTCTTTTTTAAGATTTCTTTGGAAATGAACAAATTCCTGTTGTGTTTAAAAAGAAATAAAAATGATTTCTTTAATTTTTAGTCATAAATCATTATTTATGCGTCTTCAATGTCGAAATAAATTTCCGCTTAAACTAGAAAAAATAACAAAAACCTAACAAAAACAATAGCAACAATAACAACAAGAAAAAAAAACGAAAAAATAGAAATAACTAAAGTAGAAAAAAAGATATTGTAGCTAGATATTTATAACAAGCTCGAAAAAAAACTTTTATAAAAGATGAGCACTTAATGTCAGTATTAATGAAAAGTAGTTGAGAAAGAAAAAAAAATACATAAAAATAACAACAAAAATAATATATAAAATACAACAGAAAAGTAAAATTCATTAGGCTGTCAGAGATTTTCTATACCCTACAGATTAAAGCTTACCAAAAAGAGTTTAATGGTTACAAGTTCAAATCACATAAGTGAAATTGTACTTATGATGGGAATGAAAATGTCAAATTATATATCTATAATAAGGTAATTATATAGCATTGTTTTAGATATATTTAATAGATTCAATTCAATTAAATTCATAATTTTTAAAGTATTAATAAGGCATTGTCTTGTAATAAACTCAATATCCTTTTTATAAAACATCTTTCATTGCTGCTTGTGATACCGAACATTATTCTTAATGTAGCTCATAAAATGCCAGTAAATCTAAAAATTATCAGAATATAATGGCATGAAAAACACTAAGATAAAGAAGTGAAAAAACATGAAATATAGAAAAAACAACAAAACAGCAATAAGGAAAATAAACACATAATAGTGCCAATATAAAATAGGTCTACTAAAGAAACAAAAACAAACTTAACTGTTTTTTATTGTTCAATATAAAAAAAAATAATTCGCAAGTTTTTGTTTTATTTTCTTACATTTTGAGTCTAACAAACATAAATCATTAAATGTAAAAATTGTAGAATTGTTTATGCAAACGAAAAATAGATGAAAAAAGAAAACAACAACAGCATAAACATTTCAATGGATAAATAAGAAAAGAAAATATTTATTTATGATTTGAAAAAGAAAACAAATTTTGAAAAAAGGTCCTTTTCTATTTCCTTTATTTGTTGGTTGTCTGATATGCACATCGTTAGGTAGGTGTGTGTTTCTCTCAAAAAAAAAAAAAAAGAATAGCTATGGCAATAAATAATATTATGTTATTATGCCAAATTGAAAGCAGATAATAGGGAGATTAAAATTTTAACAGTTGGAGTTTAGAGAGGTTTTAAGTGAACCTAAATCAATTGGGTCAGTAGTCAGGAGAAATGGAGATTTTTATTTATAATTATTCCTAGCATTTTGTTAAGCTTTTAAAAAATGTTTATAGGATTTTGTACTTAAGAAATATATAAAATAAACCTTTTAAGTTTATATCTATAGGTAGAGGGTCATAATGTCCTTTGACGTTATAATATATATCAAACAGCGTCATAGTGTCATGATGACCATGGACTTTATGACATATAAAAATATGCCATGGACGTTACGACAACAAAAGAGTCCTTTTTTGATAAAAGGACTCTTTTAAATTCATGGACTTTATATAATTTTTTTATGTACATTGTGATACTTATGAAATTGCCCTAACGTACATGGATTCAATTAAATGTGTTATAAGGTCCATGGACATTATATCAGTGGTCATTATGACACACCACTTCACAATTTCTATGTGAATGGTGCCATAATGTCAATAGATTACACATTGGTGAGGTGTCATGATTTCCAGTAACATAATATCAATGGGCATTAAACCTATTTTTATACCCTCCACCACCATAAGTGGTGATAGAGGGTATATATAACTTTGTCATTCCGTGTGTAACACCAAGAAATATTCATCTAAGACCCAACAAAGTATATA
>NW_025809026.1:0-2132 GCF_022045245.1 Lucilia cuprina
CTGTTCTAGTTCTGTTCTAGTTCTGTTCTAGTTCTGTTCTAGTTCTGTTCTAGTTCTGTTCTTGTTCTGTTCTAGTTCTATTCTAGTTCTGTTCTAGTTCTGTTCTAGCTCTGTTCTAGTTCTGTTCTAGCTCTGTTCTAGTTCTGTTCTTGTTTTTTTTTTTCTAGCTTCAGAGTCTTATAAGTAAGTATAAATAAATATAAATAAAAAACAATATGTATGTATTCAAAAAAAAAAAAAAAAAAAACTAATAAAAATTACGCTATATAAAATGCAATCAAATTAATTTTAAAACAAAAGTATTGCCGACAACTTTAACAATATTGTTGGAAAAATATGTTAGCGGAAAAAATGTTAATGCAAACGCATGAGGCAGACACCATAATTGTTTGCAAAATATAGATGTCAGGGTATAAGTAATAAAAGGTATGGGTTTTTCGGTATGTATTCATATCATACATAAGTATGTACGTGTATTTTTATGACTACTGGTATTAAAACATTTTACATGCAAATTGATAATATAAATTTTAATTAATAAAACAGCAATAAACTATGATATTGTTAATATTTATATACAACTAAATGAAATATACACAAATTGTTACAGACTTATGAATACAGTCATATATTTGCATTTATTTACATACAAAGGTTTAAAATTTGTATTATTGTGTATGTTTGCATTGGAACTAACCGGTAAACTTACAAACATATAAGCTCTTACACAAAAAAAAAAAAGAAATAACAAAATACACATATATTTTGTATAAATATGTATGTATACATATACATGTATATATATGTATGTAGATACACAAGTATAATTTAACATTATTGTCACACATTTACGAATATAAATTAAATACGTTACATGCCGCAACAGTTCACTTCCGTAATTGTTTGTTCGTTCGCCTGTTTATATGTATATGTATCAGTATATTTTATATTCAATGTTTACAAACGTGCATCCGTTTTTCGTTACACTTCTTTGGTATATTGCTAAATGTGCATGTAATGAACAGGTTTTTATTATTAAATGTATGTAAATACATATATACATATGTACATAGGTATATACATATCTAATGCATATACATTAATATGTATTTTATATGTATTGTTCCTATAGAAATAAAAGTATACATATGTACTTATATACATATGTTGTACTTGTCTGTATATAATTTAAATATAAGTTTATTATATAAATGAAAACATGTCGCTTATTTACCTGAAAATTGTCATAATTCCATCTACTTAAAATTTTAGATGAAATGAAAAAATAGGTATCATGAACTTATTTAAACAATTTTTTTAGGACCAATAGGTAAAAAGTTACTCTCACTAAAATAAAACCCTGTATGACAAAAATATCCAAATTTGAACCCCGACTACGGCAGTTCTTGACCGATAGAGTTAAAAATATGTATATGACCTACTATCCCATAGCACTAACCTTTGTGCAAATTTAATTCAAATCGAAAGACACTGCTCTTTAAATTTGGGCCACTTGGCACGAAATTTCTCATGTATATATTTTCAAAGTGAATTAACATTTTTATACCCTCCACCACCATCAGTGGTGATAGAGGGTATATATAACTTTGTCATTCCGTGTGTAACACCAAGAAATACTCATCTGAGACCCAACAAAGTATATATATTCTGGGTCCTTATCAAATTCTGAGTCGATCTAGCTATGTCCGTCTGTCCGTCTGTCCGTCTGCCCGTCTGTCTGTGTAAAACACGCTCACGATAAAACGAAGCAATAGAATTTAACCAAATTCACCCAAAATGTTCTTTGTTTTCCTAAGTTGTTTGGTATTGAAAATGGGCAAAATCGGTTCACATCGGGAAAAGTTATGAATCAAAATTTGAAACAACCTCAAAAAAAATAAGCATTTTTTACACATTCTGATGTAATTTTCTCGAAAACTATGCAAGATAATTCCATAAAAATTGACACACATTCGTTTCCACACAAGAGCTTAATCTTTGCGTAAAATCGCCAGAATCGGTTTACAATTTCATATACCTCCCATACAAAAGTACAAATTCCCGGAAATTTGGTTTTTTGTTAATAACTTCCGTCGTAATGTCGATATCTTCACAAAATTTTAGAAATTAAA
>NW_025809027.1:0-2086 GCF_022045245.1 Lucilia cuprina
TGAACTAGAACTGAACTAGAACTGAACTAGAACTGAAATAGAACTGAACTAGAACTGAACTAGAACTGAACTAGAACTGAACTATAACTGAACTAGAACTGAACTAGACTGAACTAGAACTAAAAACCCGTTTTTATCATTCATATGAATGAAGGTAAAAATTCGAAATTTTTTAACACGGTAACCGATTATTTTGTTTTATAACACTAACCTCAAAATATCAAATACAAACATAATTGGATTTAGGTACACAAGTGCACGATTCTTAATATTTTATTGTTTCTTAACTCTTAATAGAATAATGACTGATAAACGTGTGTAGTATATCTCGAGTATCATTAGCAATGATTATCACACATCATAACATGATAATCTAAAGTATGGTCACAGTGAGCAAATATTTGATGAGCATGAAGCAATCATTAATTTTATAAAGATTATTTTATCATACATTACTTATAAAAAAATAAGTGATTTAAAACAAAATTAAATATGATTTCACAACTGTTAGATTTTGTAGAATATTTGGCCAGTGTGAACGTACATAAAAAATAATTAAACATGTAAAACATAAATTGAATTTGCCAAATAAATACAAACAAATTTTAAGAAAACCTACAATAATTAACAAAATAGAAACTAAAAACAAATGACACAAACAACATATTATAACAGTGACATTTTTTCAACAAGTAGCAAACAATTTATCATTTGCTATTTATTCCCTCAACAAAATTTAGAAATAAAACAACACGTCAATTACCTTCATAAAAAAAACAAGAAATGAACAAAGTCTAAATTAAATCAAGTCAATAGATTTTTATGCTATTTTTTGTTGAGTGATTATTTTTAGTTTAAAATTAAAAAAATAAATGAAATAAAATAAAATAAAATAAAATAACGTCATTTAAAGTGATTTGATTTTATTCTATTAGCAAGCATTTGCCGATTTATTTAATCAACAAAATATTACATTTTACAAATTTGTTTCTGGTGTCAACATCATCACTGGCAGCCAACTTGTATGAGGAAAACATCGTGGGGCTGTGATATATTGATGTTTATGATAGTTTGCAAATTGTAATTTTGTTTTTGAGGAAATTTATAATTTGTGTTATTATTCAAATCAGTTCACTAATAAATAGTTTATAATAACAGTGATTATTGTGATAATTTATCATTTTATTATCACTGCTGCAACAAATTAACTCAACGATAGATGATAACAGATTATTCAAATATTAAATGTTGATGGAAAAGATTTTAGAATAAAAAAAATCATTTTAAAGAGCAAAAGAGACAGAAGGTGTAGCATCATATAACTATCCCTTTGAATAGCTGAATGTCATATTAATAAAATATATTAAAATTTCTTATATCATAATTCTAGAATTGTGACATTAAATATTAAATATTTATTTTCTATTTTACTTTTATTGCATTTCATAATTTCAACACACACAATTACTTTTCGAGAAATTGTGGCTGCCTGCATTTTGTAATAAAACAAGTGTTTTTGTCTGCACGTTTTCGTTGAAAATGTTTATTTTACTTATAATTCTTAAACAAATTATTTGTTAATTATTTTATGAAAACATTTTGTAGTTGTTTTTGCTCTAGCAGCTTTTTTCTAATTTTAACCAAATTTATTTAGTTTTTTCCATTTATATATTTCGATGTCTGTATTAAATATCAAGTGTGTATTTTTAAAATGCCAACAGAGGCGTATGAGTGATAAAATGGTTGTTGAGACTCATCTTCTTTCTTTCGTTTTTATAATAATGCACACAACAACCTTGACATTTGTATCAAGATGAACGATGTAAATGGATTTTGAAACGTAGATAAGATATTAGAAAATAAAAACACATACATACATATACATATGGTTGGAATTTATAAAACGCAATTAAAAACATGTAAGATGGTATAGTCAGTTGGGCAAAAAATATTGTTTAATACTACATGATAAAAAAAATAGTTCAGTTCTAGTTCAGTTTTAGTTCAGTTCTAGTTCAGTTCTAGTTCAGTTTTAGTTCAGTTCTAGTTCAGTTCTAGTTCAGTTCTAGTTCAGTTCTAGTTCAGT
>NW_025809028.1:0-3061 GCF_022045245.1 Lucilia cuprina
GTTCTAGTTCTGTTCTAGTTCTGTTCTAGTTCAGTTCTAGTTCAGTTCTAGTTCTGTTCTAGTTCTGTTCTAGTTCTGTTCTAGTTCTGTTCTAGCTCTGTTCTAGTTATGTTCTAGTTCAGTTTAAACTCAGTTCTTGCTTTTTTCTTAGAATCCCTTAAACTATACAACACATGTCATCAACAGAGAACTCAAACTTCCGACATACTTTTTTTCTTTTTTGATTAAATTCAAATTAATTGTCACATCATATCCACCTTTTTAATGTAGTCAGCTTATCGATTTTGTTACTATTTTGATATTCACATTTAATTGCTTATAATTATAGTTATTTTGCTGGAACCCCTTAAACTAAGCATTGAAATTTTATATTTCAATTTAAACAGCAAATAGATCTAATAATTATAGGTTCAGTTTGTCTAGTGGCCGCCTAATTTACCAAATGGAATTGGAAAATGGCTTTGTAATGGAAAAAATCGTTGTTGGGAAAAAAAATCAATAAATTTTATTTATGGGATTTTTTGTAAAATAATAAAGAATAAGTTTTTGACAAAATCCGCCAAAATTATGTGAAAAGTAATGTAGATTTGAGTAATTCAATTTTATTTTAAATATCCCTTAAATATGAAGCAATTTATTTTGATGAAAAACTATATAATTTTTACTTTCTTTTAATTACTTTGTTATGCTTGCCCAAAAGCATGCTGCATTATTTTCTTAAAAACTTCGTTTTATTATTGCAGTTAATTGTCATAACATAATTTACTTTTTATAGATGTTATTTAATTATACATATGCGTTAAGTTTCTAACCAAACGACAACAATAATAACATTTATTTAATAAATTAAAAAAACCTAACATACTTTTAGGTCATAGACACTTTAGGGTAATAATTTTCCACAAAAAATTTTTGGTAATTATTATCCTACGACTTATTAGTGTCTAAGGTATTGACAAATTTTATAGAAATTAATTATTTTTATGTGATTAATTTAATAGTATGTCACATTGCCTAAATGTATACTATAATTTTTTATTATATAGACATATGCTCGTAGGTATTTAATTAATTGCTGCTAGAGACTTGTGTGTGTGTTTATAAAAGCGTGTCTTAAATAATAAAATATTTTGTGACATAATTAGAGCAATAAAATTATATTGATTAAATCTGGAAATGAATAAAATGTAATGTATTGCCTATATAAAGGCTGCAGTTAATGGTGGTCATTTTCAAAAATTAATTTCTTTTATTGGAAAAGAAACATTAATAAAGAATAAATTGTTAAAACGAAAACATATAAATAATTTCTTTTGAATTTTTTTTTTAGAAATTGTCAAAAAATTTCACTTTCGTTTAATTTTTTTTCTTTATACAGCAATCTACCACCTGCTGCTTTAATATTAACAAAAAATTTATTAATAGCACTTAAACAATTTATATATGACCCCTTCCTTATAACGTCCTTGGCTGTTGGCAAAACTCTGTACTAGCTCTTTGCCAAAGCCATAAAAATATTTTTGCAAAATATGTATTATATTCATCGTCATCATCATCATCGTCATCAACATCATCATCATCTAGCCTATGTGTGATGATATGTGCTTGAAAGTGAGAAAAAATCTTAAGACTTTTGACACTTGTGCATGGGAAAACATGTCAATTGCATTAAATTTTCGTGAGCGTTCTCACGTACATGCCAAGCATGTTTTGTATAGCATATAGATATACACATACATAGATTATGTTGCATAAACATGGGAGCTATAAAATAAACATTAAACAGTAATCAAAATTGTAATGCATAAAGGATTTTGTTGCGTTTCTATACATACATAAGTATATGTAGACATATAACGTGGGTAAACATTAAATACAGTGTTAACGAGATTACACAAAAAAATATTTGAATAATTTCATCATGAAATGATATACATAGTTACAGTGGAACGTTAGATTATATACTGTTTTCTGGGTTAATGTGTGCTAATGTAAGCCAAAAAGTAGGCTATAGATTGAGTATAGCGGAATAATATGAATATATATTTGTTGTGGTGTTTGTTATTGTAAAGTTTTAAAAGGTTTTATTCAAATGATGGTATAAATTTAAAGAAAAAAATAAAGAAACCTAAAAGGAGGCAACCATTTTTAGAATAACCAATAATTTAGATATGCAATAGTTTAGTTACAGTTGAAAGTTCCCATAAGTATGCTATGATCTATGTATAAAAAAAGCTCAACTTCTGTTGTAACGAACAAGTTTACCTCTCACCTTTATGCTTGCTGTTTCCTACTTACACAATCAAACAAACTTCTTTATTTTTTCCTTGCCCCTTAAAATATACTCTGTTGTTTACGTCTTAATTTACTAAATTGTGTTTCATTAATATACTAATTGACTTTTTGTTTTTTTCTTCTCTGCGCACCACTACAGTTTTTCTTTCATTATTAAAATGTTCTTATCTCTAATCATTAATAAATATCATCACCTAACATCCCCTTCTTTTGGCCTTAAGTAAGCATAATATCTCCTTCTTCTTTTCATCCTTAATAGAAGACTGATTAATTTAAATGACCATATTGATGTTGAGCAAATAAATGGAAAGAGATAATATGAATACAAAAAAAAAAAAAAAAAAACACCGAAGTGTTACTTTTTGATTTGGTATTTTCGATTATTTATCATTAGTCATTAATTTAAGCATTTTTGTGCGGTAACATATTTTTCTTCAATCTTTTTTTTTCCAAACTCATGGCAAGTGTTTTGATTAATAACTTATTGGCAGTTGTTTGTATGGGAAATTACTAAAGAAATATAAATAAATTTAACGTATGCCAACTAATTTTGTTGATAAGCCTATAGAGGTTTTGTTTTGCTTTAGATATTTTTCCTAAAATCATGCTAACTTTTATGCATGCAATGACATGACAAAAATTTATAGTATACTTAGAGAGAACAGAACTAGAACAGAACTAGAACAGAACTAGAACAGAACTAGAACAGAACTAGAACAGAACTAGAACAGAACTAGGACAGAACTAGAACTAGAACAGAACTAGA
>NW_025809029.1:0-1642 GCF_022045245.1 Lucilia cuprina
AACAGAACTAGAACAGAACTAGAACAGAACTAGAACAGAACTAGAACAGAACTAGAACAGAACTAGAACAGAACTAGAACAGAACTGAACTAGAACTGAACTAGAACTAGAGCTGAACTAGAACTGAACTACAACTGAACTACAACTGAACTAAAACTGAACTACAGCTGAACTAAAACTGAACTAGAACTGAACTACAACTAAACTAAAACTTTTGAGAATTATTCGTGTGATAATTGTTATGAACCAACTATCGATTTGTAAAAATAACTGTTTTATAATGTTTTTAAATATATAATAAATACAAAATTAACATATGTATGCCAGAATTTCACAAGATTTTCTCGAACAAGACAAAATAAAAATTAAAATAAAAAAAATACAAATCAATTTCTTTACGGCTTTTAAAAATGATAAAAAATAAAACCTTTTAAAAAACAGTGTAACAAATTGCGCATTTACTCGCTTGAATGAGAAATAAATAAAATAAAAATAATATTAAATCAAATGTACGAGAATTTCTATTTAATTTTATATTTTTTTTATAAATATTTTCCACCATAAATACTCGTATTTATATACAAGCTTCTTTCTACAAAAAATATCTATGAATACAACACATCCAAGCAGCTAAAGTCAAGATAATAAAACTCAAGTTATATAAAAAAATCAAATCTGAAGACTAAATGGAAAATGAGTAGAGAAGTACAGAGACCAAGACAAAAAAATAAAAATTTACAAAAATATATATTGAAATAACGCGGGCAACTTGGAGCCTCACCTACTAACAAATATGCACAATACACATATAGTACTTACGAGACTCCATTTCATGTTCGAATAGGAATAAAAATATTTACAGAAAAATAAAAAATAATTATGGAAATATTCTGGTATACTAGTCAGCTTGGAGTTTTACTGTAGGCAGCGACTTAGGGAGTTAATGGTGGGTTATGGGATGGGATATTGTCTGCACTACAGTGTGGATGAGAACAATATTAGATATGAACTAGAACTGAGCTAGAAAAGTGTCAGAGATGAAAAAGCACAGAACTCAAAAAACTATAGAACAGAATTAAAACAGAACTAAAACAGAACTAGAACAGAACTGGAACAGAACTAGAACAGAACTAGAACAGAACTAGAACAGAACTAGAACAGAACTAGAACAGAACTTGAACAGAACTAGAACTAGAACAGAACTAGAACAGAACAGAACAGAACTAGAACAGAACTAGAACAGAACTTGAACAGAACTAGAACAGAACTTGAACAGAACTTGAACAGAACTAGAACAGAACTTGAACAGAACTTGAACAGAACTTGAACAGAACTAGAACAGAACTAGAACTGAACTAGAACAGAACTGGAACAGAACTAGAACAGAACTTCAACAGAACTTGAACAGAACTTGAACAGAACTTGAACAGAACTTGAACAGAACTTGAACAGAACTAGAACAGAACTAGAACAGAATTAGAACAGAACTAGAACAGAACTAGACCAGAACTAGAACAGAACTAGAACAAAACTTGAGCAGAACTAGAACAGAACTAGAACAGAACTAGAACAGAACTAGAACAGAACTAGAACAGAACTAGAACAGAACTAGAACAGAACTAGAACAGAACTAAAACAGAAC
>NW_025809030.1:0-2508 GCF_022045245.1 Lucilia cuprina
CTAGTTCAGTTCTAGTTCAGTTCTAGTTCAGTTCTAGTTCAGTTTTAGTTCAGTTCTAGTTCAGTTCTAGTTCAGTTCTAGTTCTGTTCTAGTTCAGTTCTAGTTCTGAAAAAAATCAACAGCACTTTGCGTAGAAATACACTACGTATGATAAATTTGCAATCATTTCTTTCAAAACATATTAAGTATACGTAAATAAATTAATAAGTAATTTTTACAGATAGCTTTGACAAGTTAAAAAAAATAATTTGTTTTTAAAACTAAATATATTTTTATTAAACTACAGCATCATCATTAAAAACCACTTAAATTTTACCAAATAACCAACAAAAATAACCTTTTCGAAAATTCAAAATTAGCATTTTAATAATTTTATACATCCTTTATAAAAGTGTTATTAACGCCATTAGCTGTGTAAAAGTGCTATGAAAACTGTAGTTGTTAGTAACGTTGTTTTTGTTGTTATAATATATACACACATTTGTTTACTTGTAATTTAAACTTTTAATAATGTTGATTTAAATATTCGTAGCTTATACACATTAACAAGTTTTATAGGCAAACAGCTATGATAAGTATGAATGTGATTGTGTGGGTGTAAAATTTTTTTAATCCATAAAATATTTTTAATTTGTTAAAATATTTAAACTACCACAGCAACAGTTACGCTTAATATTTTCTTATGGTCTGTGTTGGTATGTTATAATAAATTTGTGTGTTTCAGTTAATTATTTTAAAAGATACCTTATTGCTTTTGCGTAATTAAAAACACGTTTGTTTTAATTATTTATTTATCATAAAAGCAATACTTAAACAAACTACCTTATTTATACTTCTACTTGTAATTACTCATTCATTTTTTTATTTATTCATTTATTCACTCGCACTTTTAACTATTCTTGGACAATATTTTAGTTTAACATCTTTGCTTTGTATATGAGGGTGTTAATGGTATTCGTTGTAAAATGATAAACTGAAAGATACAATTACATTTGTTTGAGTATTTTTCTAGTTCAGTTGTAGTTTTTATTGGGTTCAGTTCAATTATAGTCCTAGTTAAGTTATAGTTTAGATCTAGTTCAGTTCTAGTTTAGTTCTAGTTCAGTTCTAGTTCAGTTCTAGTTCAGTTCTAGTTCAGTTCTAGTTCAGTTCTAGTTCAGTTCTAGTTCAGTTCTAGTTCAGTTCTAGTTCAGTTCTAGTTCAGTTTAGTGCCAGGTTAGTTTTGTTCTAGCTCAGTTTTAGTTATAATATTATAGTGTATTATATATAAAAATTTGTATATTCTTTTAAAAATTTCTTAAACACATTTCTGTGCGCTATACCACTGTGCGTTTTCCTTATCATGATATTCGTCGACAACATTACAAAATACCTATAGAGGATATTAAACGTTATGATGACATTACGAAATGTCAAAAGTATTCATTGTTATTGTTTATAGGCGTACTTACAAAAGAATATCGAGTAGTATTTGTGTTTTAATTTTATGTTATTGAAAACGTTTCTTTTTATTCATACATGAATATGAATAAAATGATGTCTGTCATGTGAAAAATATTAAAAATTTTTACCTGCGATAGGCAAAGAAACAAAAAATACAATGACAACTATAACAAATGAAAACATGTATTTTTATATATAAAAATCCTTGTATATTACTCAAGGTTTCTTTTTGTTGTTTCCTCATGTTTTGTTTGCTATTAAAAAGTATTTACTCGTAACATTGAAATGTCCTTGCTGTAGTATGAGTGTCCACAACTGGCAGTTTTTATCTGTTCTGCAGAAAAATCTCTTCTATAAATTTATTTTACTTTCAGTTTTGTATGATTTCTTGCAGAATTTTTTTATTTGCTATGTTTGTTAGAAAAATTTAGGTCATGGACGGTATGTTGAAATAAAAACATATTTCTTATTTTTTTTTTTCAAATATTCGTAATCATTGGAGAACTTAAGAAGAATTTTTTGGAAAAATAGTTACAAGATTATTTAGTTTAAATATTTTTACAAAACTAGTTTAATTTGAGTTAAAGAGCATTAAAATTTGGAAATAATTCTGTTATGTTTAGAAAGCGCAGAAGTTTTTCAATCATCAAATTTTTTGGATATCTGTTTAAATTTTTGCTTATCATTTTATTAAATTTATAATTTAATAGGATAATTCTTTATTAATTAAATAACACTATAAATGCCAAAATAAATAATAAAAGATACAAGTTTGTTAAATAAGTAAATAATTTTTTAATTATTTAATGAAACAAAAGAAAAAAAATTTAATTAAATATAAATATTTGGTCGACAAAAGAGCAGGTATTATTAATCCGACAGAGAAACAATTAAAAAAAAATTGTGGAGTTAAGCCGAATTATAACATGACCTCACCACAAGGTATCTCCTGTTAAGATAGTTCAGTTCTAGTTCAGTTCCAGTTCAGTTCTAGTTCAGTTCTAGTTCAGTTCTAGTTCAGTTCTAGTTCAGTTCTAGTTCAGTTCTAGTTCAGTTCTAGTTCAG
>NW_025809031.1:0-1098 GCF_022045245.1 Lucilia cuprina
GAATATATATACTTTATAGGGTCGGAAAATTATATTATAGAAATTACAAACGGAATGACAAACTTATATATACCCTTCTCACGAAGGTGAAGGGTATAAAAACATTTAACAAGAAAACATATATGTATATTCATATACGTCCAGATACATATGAATCTAACAAATATGTTATAAAACAAAACTTGTTTATAAAAAAAAACAATGTCCTTTTAGTTTATTTACTGTTAATAAATTTAAATTCTAAAATAACCTTAAAAATAAAAGTGAAAATTTTACATAAATTTCACTTATACACAAACCAGTTATTTTAATGGACGATAAATACTTTCGCTTTCAACAAATTTATGTGGTCCTGTAGCTTTTAAAACTAACACCAAGTATATGAATTTATAAAAAATTTACTTTAAGAGAAACTAGTTAAAGAACTAGCGAAAAGAACTGGCAAGTATACAAAAGTATTATAAAAACCTTTTTCATGTTTTAATAAACTATTCTAAAATCACATTTGAAGAGGTCCTTGTTTGTTTAACTACAAAAAAACATTTATAAGTGCAACTACTTTGCCTTAAAACTACAGGGTAAATTTAATATGTATAAAGAGTAAGTAAGTGTAATGTTGTTTTCTTCTTCTAGTCATTGTTTATTTCATATGTATTCTTATTGTTGTTTTTTTTCATTTACATGAAACCCTCCTTATTGTTTTTTATATGCAAAATATACGATGACTTCAAATATGTTTCGAAATGTCCTGTCATTCAACTGTCAGTTATTTTATATTTTTTACGTAAGTGTATAAACGTATGTGTATGTGTCCAAAGGAGTTTTAAGTTTGTTAATGGTACTTCAATTCATAAAAATAAACATTACAGTATAAGGAAATATATAAATGTCTAAACTTGTATGTTCATATAAATTATTATAAAAACACGATTGATTTAAGCCGATATCGGACACATATAGACAAGACTTTAGTCTAGTCTATTGTCTAGACTATAGTCTACTCTAGTCTAGTCTATAGTCTAGTCTATAGTCTAGTCTATAGTCTAGTCTATAGTCTAGTCTATAGTCTAGTCTATAGTCTAGTCTATAGTCTAGTCT
>NW_025809032.1:0-1150 GCF_022045245.1 Lucilia cuprina
TGACATGGTATAAGCCGGATATCGCCAATTGATATCCGAATAGGCGAATCACAAAAGTTTTTCTTATATTTATACCACTGGAGGGACTCGTAAGTATCGCAGTAGTTTTACAATAAAGTTATGTTAATGTAAATTATAAAGTATAGGATTAAAATTATCGTTAGTTCAATATATATGGATAGATAACAATGTTTTCGTTTTTGTTAAAAATATACAAAAATAAATTATTTGTTGTTAATTTTAATACATTATTTTTACAATATAGTGATGTTTTTCTTTTTTATTTTTGGTACAATAAAAATTATTAATTTATTATTTCGCTTATACTTAGAAAATTTGTTTTAAATTTATTTTTATTTGAATTTAGCTTTTTTAAAGTAGTAGGTATACAAAAATCATTAAATTTCTTACTTTATAGCTTATTAATTTACTTATAACTTAATATAAAGAGTTCAATTTTTATCCTGCAGAAAAAATTGGTTATAATGAAAAATTTTAAATTTAATGTTTGAGTACGTGTTTGTTTAAGTCAATGTTTGTTCAAAAGGTCTTGTATTTTATGAATAATATTAACTTAACAGTCAAAGCGCTATATTTGACTAAACCGGATCTGAAATGCCATTCACCTATAGTTCAGTTTATTATTACCACTTCAAATATTTATAGAATTTTATATTTTATAATAATCATTAAAAAATCTGTGATAACACATATTTCCCACCAAAAATTTAAGAACATAGTGAAGTTTATTTAAAAATATCCATTTAAATTGAATTTCGGTTTGACAAAGCTATTTTGTGTCTAGATATGACACATTTTTATTATGATAAACGTCAAACTGTTATTATGATACAAAATTAGCAGTTACAGACACCATTTACATTGTCTTGATAACAAACGTCTTTGTATTGTAAAATTTGCATAGAATTTTGTTTTTTACTTTGATAGATATTTGTCTAATATAGACACGGAGTTATGAATAGGTGCTGAGTAATAATAACATCTGTACATGTCATTCAGTATGTAATAGACCAGTGGAAATCATAGCTTAAAGAATGAATAATCATTTGTTTGGTTCAACTATAATCTTACGTTTCTAAGCTGGTTACATGTGTAACCGTCACTACCCTATTAGAAGGTGCAACCCCGT
>NW_025809033.1:0-2106 GCF_022045245.1 Lucilia cuprina
GTTCAGTTCTAGTTCAATTCTAGTTCAGTTCTAGTTCAGTTCTAGTTCAGTTCTAGTTCAGTTCTAGTTCAGTTCTAGTTCTAGTTCAGTTCTAGTTCAGTTCTAGTTTAGTTCTTTTTCAGTTCTAGTTCAGTTCTAGTTCAGTTCTAGTTCAGTTTTAGCTTAGTTCTAGTTTAGTTCTAGTTTAGTTCTAGTTTAGTTCTATTTCAATTATAATTCAGTCATAGTTCAATTCTATACAGCAGTCTAAAGCATTGTACAATCTTAACGCAGTGGCCTAGACTGCAATTAAGTCCAGAATTTGATGTCCTTTTTATTTATTCAACTTAATTAAAATGTACTTTAATCCTATTTTACTACGTTTTTACTATGTGCCATCATTTAATTAATTTTTAATATTTTTTACACAATTCTCGTACATTTTTTATTACATACATTTTTGTGTTCATCAAAATGATATTTTAACCACTTAACACTTTAATTCAATTCAATTTAATTGTAATTAAAGTTGCCTGTGGCCAAGTTGAAGGCACTCCGTTACAACACGCTACAATTAGGAATCAGTTAAACCAACCACCCACCTAGTTAATATTTATATAAATCCTTAAATATGAATGAGAGGTCGATTTATCGGGGTGGATAAAAAATTATGGAGTCATAGTAAGAAAAACTTTTAAAATGCTAGTTATAAAATGAAATTGCATGTTTATTAATGTTTAAATGATGAAAATGAAAGGGAGAAAGCATTTAATAGTTAATATTGTTTAGTAAGTAATATTTAATAATAATAATAATAAAATATAAAATAAATACAATTAAACAACTTTATTAAAATGTATGAAAGCGGACAAAGCAACAAATAAATTGAAATGAATTGAATGGCATCGTTTCGAAAATGAATGAAATGTACTCACGCAGAGTTTGTGACAAAGTGACTTATGTAAGTGAAGATGTCATTTAAAAATTGTACTCCAAGACAGAGAAAAGAAAAATGAACATGAAAGTAAAAAAAATACTATTAATTGTGACCTTAATTAAATTGTATTTGTTGCTGTTGTTGCCTACTTTTTCAAATGTTCAAATGGCTATCGGGACTTTATAAAGTCATTAAAAGCAGGGAACTGCAAATGTTGAATAAACAATTAAAAATGTCATACTTTCAAAATATAATAGTATATAACATAAAATTTTAAAATTGAATTAATTTAAAAATTTACAAACTATTTTGATATATTAAAAAATATTTATTTTTTTTTATTAATCCTGTTTTTATTTAACAACATAAGGTTTTATAACACTTTAAAATTCAGCTTTATTAATACATTTTAATAAGAAGTCTTTAAATCCTTTTATACTTAAAAAGTTTTTCTATTTTCCACTTTAAGAACCCCTACAGTAGACCAAAATCCATTGCAATATTAAATACACACACATACATATATAAAATATTGTTACTTAAAGTTTTGCTAGACCCCCTTGAGCAAATTGAAATACTGTTAAATATTATTATTGAACACAATTATTTTATTGAAAAAAAAAACAACAACAACAAAAGTAAGAGCAACACAAGCAACAAATAACTGTGCAAATGAACAAACTGACTGTTTTCTATAAATAAATTGGTTTCATTTCAATTCTTTGTAGGAATTTTTGTGGCTTTTCTTTTTATTAAATAAATAATGACGAAAACAGCAATTTATAAGTGTGAGATTGTTTTTTCCAGACTTTTTTCTTTGAAGAAAGAGGAAAAGAGTATTTTTTGTAGAATCGGTTTTTATATATTTTTTTACGTATATTTAACGCTTGATTGTTTGGTTTGATTTATTATTAAATACTTTTTGGGCTGTTTGTTTCTTTTGTTAACAATGAAAAGTTAAAAAGAATCTAAATAAATGAAATAGAACTGAACTAGAACTGAAAAGCCAAAGACCTGAACTGGAACTGAACTAGAACTGAACTAAAACTGAACTAGAACTGAACTAGAACCGAACTAAAACAGAACTAGAACTGAACTGGAACTGAACTAGAACTGAACTAGAACTGAACTAGAACTGAACTAGAACTGAACTAGAACTGAACTAGAACTGAACTAGAACTGAACTAGAA
>NW_025809034.1:0-2066 GCF_022045245.1 Lucilia cuprina
TACTAGATGAGAACCACAAGATTACAAACATATATGACAATTTTGAGATCAAAATTGATTATTAGGTTTTGTAATTAAATTTCTCATGATGGAAAAATGTCTGTTTGTAAGGGATCAATATGAGAGCATCACTATTATTAGCTTAGAACACAATGATATCAGAGGTCTAGGTTAATGTAAGCAATCAGTTCTTAATTAAATCTTTTCAAGAGCTGTGATTAATTGAGACAAATAAAGAGAAACAATAAAACGGAATAAACAATATTTCTTTAAAGAGTAAGCTATATTGAAAAGCTTTTGCAAAGCGTTAACTAATTTAAGCTTTTGTATATTTAAATCTTTCTCTTATTTTAATATTTTTTTCTCTCTTTTAACGAACAATATAAATAAACAATGAAACTTGTTTAAAAATAACATAAATTATAAAAATTTCAAGCCGGCAAGTTTAATAACGCATTACTAACGCACGTTAAGGTAAAGAATTTCAATTTGAAAAAAATTCTTTTTATTGTAAAAATTTTTATTTTCAAACATATAAAGAAAAAGTTAAATAATTGTTATCAAATTAATATTAAATTAAATTTTCTTTTTACTTTTTTATGCAACATTTTCTTCTGCACCTTTTCTTCTAACAACAACTTGGGCACACACAACATTATCATTAAATCACAAACAACTAAAAAATATTTTGTAACAAAAAAAATTTTTGTGTAATAAAAACGAACAACAACAGAACTCAATTGCTAAAAAGGAAAACATTGTTGAAACTACAACAACAACAGCAACAATTGATACAACATTGTTGCCAACAACAGAAGATATAAACGCTGCATTTGTTACAGACAAAAGTCTTGAACAACAAAAAGAAGAGGAGGAGTTGGAGGAATACTCAGCTGCAGCCATGACTAAAGAAGAGTTGTATGAAGCCAACGGAAACGGAAATAACGAATTTGAAACCAATATGTCTGAGGACAACGACAACAATAACGACAATGTTGTCGACAATATTGACAATGAGGAAAATTCAGAAGTTGAACATACAATTGAAAATAATGAGGATATAGAAGAGGAAGTAAATGACAATTTAAATGAATCATCAAGTAGCAACAACAACACTGATGCTGAAGATGATGACTCTGACAAGGAGCAAGAGAATAATGATGATATTAACGGCGACGATGTTGAAGATTCAAATGCAGATGAAGCCAAAGCCGATATTGAAATTGTCAATTTGAAGAAAATGAAAAATTCAAATTATTCCGCTGCCATACGCAACAAAGAACGCGAAGACGAATCATCATCAGATGATGAGGATGCCAATGCCAACGTTCCCGAAATGCCACCCACATTCAATGATGAATGGGGCAACTTTAATGAGCCAACTAATGAGCAAAATGATTTGAGCAACGATATTGATGTATACGATGTTGTACCAATTGATTTATCCAATGATATTGCCGTCAATGATGCAGCCAATTTGCCACTTAATCCCGATGCAGAATTCATTGATATCTATGGAGTGCAACATCAATCAAATGTCATGCCAAAATTTGAAAAATTATCCTTAGACTATCAGCCACCCTCCGGAGAGGAATGGTCTAATACACCAGCCAAATAAATTTAGGGGGATGATAATAATGATTTTATTATTTAGTTAAGCAGTAGTCAGTCAGTCAGTCAGTCAGTCATTATAAAAATATATTTTGTAGGTCTTTTAAGTCGGACATATTTTTTTGTATTTTTTATTACGTTTTGTATAAAGTGTGATTTATTTCATTTATAACTCATTCTCACCCTTATGACTCAGTTTTTCTTTTTTTTGTGAAACATTGTTTGTATGTTTTTTTATAAATTTTTATTTTATAATTTTTTGCTTTTTTTTGTTAATTTTTGATTTTAAATAATTAGTCATAGAATCATAGTTAAAATACCTATTTAAATAATGATTAGCATTTCATTTAGCACTCACTCTTCCACACGTATGACACGTAATGAATACTCAAAAAAGCGTATAAATTAATTCTAAATTTTGTAAATATTTAATAGTATTGTTAATATACATATAT
>NW_025809035.1:0-1980 GCF_022045245.1 Lucilia cuprina
AACTAGAACTGAACTAGAACTGAACTAGAACTGAACTAGAACTGAACTAGAACTGAACTAGAACTGAACTAGAACTGAACTAGAACTAAACTAGAACTAAACTAAAACAGAACTAAAGCTAAACTCTAGAACTCAACCACAGCCGAATTCGAAAAGATTTAATTCCTTTCAACTACTGCTAAAAACACCTCACGTTTCTCAATGCTATCTTTCTAAATATCTTGTACCTTTTGAATATCAATATTTTTTTCCTGTTTTCTACTTTTTTGTTTTTATAACCAACTGACCGTTTTATTCTTGGTTGTCAGTTAGTCTGTCTATCCATTCATTTAATTTTTTCTAGATTTGAATTTTTTTTCTTTTGGTATTTAGTTGGTCATTTGAATATTTCTTTTTTTTCAACAACTTTTTTTTCTTGATATAAAGAGCCACACGTAAGTCTTCTGCTGCAATCACCTCTTACACTGCTGCGTCCCTCTTAACACTTTTAGAAGATAAAATTTTGTGAATGAACATTTTGATAATCATGGAAGTGTTTATTTTTAGGTTTTATGTATTTCTTGAATGAAATTCAAAATTAATTTGCATAAATTTATTAATTTTTTTGTTTTTTCGATAAAACCAACAACAGAAAACATAAAACAAACATCAGCTTAAAAGTGATTAGCTCAGGCGCAGCTTTAGTGAGTGAATTAGATGCTGCTGTTGCTGCTTGTTCACTCTATTGTAACGCGTGTCTTTAAGTGTTCTTAAAATCATATTTAAATTTTCTTGTTTACGCATAAATTATGTAAAGAAAGTGTCAATGACTAAAAACAAAGCGTTTATTTTTTTGACGTTGGCGTTGTTTTTTTGGTGGTATGACACATATTTTTTCTCGTTTTTTTTTTTTTTTTTTGGTTGCGGCTTGACTGGGCCACTACTTTTAAAGTGTCAACAAATTGTTGTCCAAACTAAAACAAAATGTTTTTTATTATTTTATTTTTATCTTTTTAAAATTAACGTTTAACAACACATGTGAGTATCTGTGAGAATGTCTAATCAAACGACACACTTCAATCAGTTAAAAAGTCGTGTCCGCTGTTTTGTTGTTTCAAACGGACAAAAATAGAATTTGTATGTTTTTATTTTTCGCAGAAAACCAGTTGGTCGTAATTCTTAGTTTTTTTTAGCGGACTTTGGCAATTTGGTATGTGATTAGTTAGAGTTCAGAGTTCAATTCTATGGGGAGATACAACTGTTTGTGTTTGTGGCAACAATGTCACCCACTAGTTTGCTATGGGGTTTTTGGTGTTCGAAACTAACTGCTTTCATGAAATTACAGTTTTGTTTTATTAATATTGATTTTACTGGTGTGTATTAGAATTCTTGTTGTTGTCTGTACAAAATGGAATTTTTATAATGATTAGATTTTTTGTATTTTTTGCTAAATTTTCGCTTAAGGCTGTCATGAATAAAAAAATATAGAAATCAGCTAAACATGTCTACAATTTTATTTACATGCATAGACAATATATCGACATATGGACGGACGGACATACTATTCAACAGATATTTTATGTTTTTGTTGGTCTGTGTGTATTTTTGTATAATTGTTATTTGTTACATTTGTTTATATGGCAAAAAAATAACAACAACAGCAACCGAAAAAACGTGATTCTTTATATTTGTCTGAGAAACAATTTAAATTGTTTAAATTCCTTTTTTTTATAAATTTAAAAAAAAAAAACTAATCATTTTTTTGGAAAGATATTAAAAGCAAAAATATTGCAAAATTAATTAAAAACAATAGTTTAAAACGAAAAAAAACAACTTTAATGAAATTAATTGCAGATAAAAATACGGTTTTTATATTTTTCCCACGTTTTGTAAAATACTAGAACTGAACTAGAACTGAACTAGAACTGAACTAGAACTGAACTAGAACTGAACTAGAACTGAACTAGAACTGAACTAGAACTGAACTAGAACTGAACTAGA
>NW_025809036.1:0-2092 GCF_022045245.1 Lucilia cuprina
CCACCAAAGTGAATTGTGAACAAGGTCTTGAGGTTTACAACCTCGAGTTCCCAAGTCTGCTGGATTATCATGCGTTGGGACATGTTTCCATATGGCGTTTGGCGTTAATCGATGAATTTCTGCAAAACATATGTTTCCCACGTAGATGGGTGTTTAGAGAGCCAACCTAACACAATGGATGAATCAGTCCAAAGAAAGATTTCTTTAGTATTAAAATTTAATGAAGAAATAACGTAATTTACTAATTTTGATAGCAAAACTGCACCATTTAGTTCCAGTCTTGGAAGACAAACAGTTTGAATTGGTGCCACTTTAGTTTTAGCTACAAGTAAATTTACAAAAGTGTTATAAGTTTTCGTTTTACATCGAATAAACACTGTAGCGCAATATGCTGTTTTAGACGCGTCTGAGAATCCGTGGATTTGAATATCGTCAGATGGCGTATACTGTAACCAGCGTGGAATGGAAATTGTTTCGATTTGAGATAAATCTCTGACTAGATTATTCCACTTTTGAAGAGATTCAGATGAAACATCTTCATCCCATTCCAAGCCTTCTAACCACAGCTGCTGCATCAGCATTTTTGCTCTGATGACGATGGGTGCAAGCCATCCAGCTGGATCAAAAAAAGTTTTGCAACTGACGATAAAATTTAACGTTTTGTTATTCTTTGAGATTCATCAATGGGTGAAAAACTATAAGAAAATGTATCAGTTATTGCATTCCACTTGATGCCAAGTGTTTTTGTAGAACTTGCTTCGTGAAATCGTAAGAAGTCTAAATCATAAAGATCTTCTTTGGGTAAATAAGCAAGTAATTGCGGGTTATTAGCAGTAATTTTCTTTAATGGGAAACCTGCTGAGTTTAATGTTTCAATAAGTTGAGTTTGAGCAGAAAGAGTTTCTTCAATTGAATAACCTCCTGAGAGAATGTCATCGACATAAGTTTCTGAGCGCAGAATTGATGCTGCTTTTGGGTGTGCAGATTCGGAATCTGTTGCGAGTTGAAGAAGTGTCCGAATCGCGAGATAGGGAGCACAATTTATGCCAAAAGTGACGGTTTTGAGCTGATAATCTTTAACTGATTCATCTGACTCAGTTTGAAATAAAATTCTTTGAAAAGATCTATCAGCAGGGTGCACAAGTATTTGGCGATACATTTTTTGTATGTCGCCACTAAATACATATTGGTATTTTCTCCAATTGAGGATAATCGTAATTAAATCATTTTGTAGAGTGGGACCTGTGTATAACACATCATTGAGCGAGAATTTAGATTTTCTTGATGCGTTAAATACGACTCTTAATTTGGTCGTTTTGTGTTCTGGGCGAACAACTTCGTGGTGCGGTAAGTAAAAAGAATAATATTTATCTTGGGATACAATTTCACTTGAAGAAGTTTCTTCCATGTGATCTAGGGTTATATAATCGTTCAGAACTGATTTATATTGAGCTTCAAGTTCTGGATCTTTTGCGAGTGTTTTCTCCATTCTGGAGTATTGAGCTAATGCAATATATCGGGATGAGCCAAGGGAAACTTTGTCGGGAAATTCTGATCTGAATGGTAGTCGAACGACGTATCTACCATTCTCATGTCGAGTTGTAGTTTGGGTATAAAACTTTTCACAAATTTCATGTTCAACGGTGTTTGGATGAGAAGTAGGAATTTCTTCCTGTTCCCAAAATATTTTCAATGTATTATTTAAATCTGAAGTTTCACATTATGTGACCGAAGTGGTAAAAGTTTGAATAGTTTGGGTTTTAATGGGACCACTAAGAACCCATCCAAAAACAGTGTGATAAGCTGAAGTTTGACCACATACATTCTTTTTAATACCTTCTAAATTAAGAAATTGTTCATAATCATTTCCTATAATGAGATCAATTCGAGCAGATTTATTGAAAGTTCGATCCGCTAGATCCAATTCTGAAAGCTCAGGCGAGTCAGGCATTTCAAAAGAATATGTTGGAAGCCATTTAGTGACTGTTTATTTAGGGGTTAGAGGGAGATGGGTAGATGGGTACTTACGCGGGAATTAGAGGAAGGGTAAATAAGAAAGGCTTGGGATATTTTCGTAAACGTTATAAACCGT
>NW_025809037.1:0-1196 GCF_022045245.1 Lucilia cuprina
GAAAATTATCTTATTATAAGGTAATAATTCTAAATTTTTGATACATATGTACATTAGACCGACTCACTCTGTATGGAAAGCAAAAACGTGGTTTTGTTACCCCTCCCAAAATTTACCTTGCTTTGTTTTATGATGATTCCCAAAATATATTAAGTGACCGCTGGACCAAATTAAAAAAAGGTATCTTGGAATTATTTTTTTTAAATTTTGTTTGTTTTGAAACAAAATATCCAATACGGGGTATCGTTTAAAAGGTATTTTAAAGTCGCGTCCAATGATGTATTAATCATAAATAGCCGTTTACTTATAATTGTCATATTCCAAAATATTTAAAATTGTTAGGTTTTTACTAAGAAATTGCACAATTTTGCAAATTTTGCGCACCACTAGACTTGGCTTCAAAAAACATTTCAAATGATACCACATACTGTATATATTGTTTAAGAAATGCTGTATAATTTAAAACAAAATAACTAAAAAGGGAACCATTACAAAACATAACAACGATTTTTTGAAGCTAGATAAAATATTGAATTTAACATGTAGAATCGTGTTTCCATACGATATTTTCTTTAAAACTGTCCAGCTCACGAATGGACAACAATTAACCGAAAATATTTTGGGTAACATCATATTACATAACAGCGAATATTATGAGAGTCGGTCTAATGTACTTATATTACTTTTTTAGATTAGTTGTTAAATCAATTATATTTTCAACTATTTTAATTTCAATTAATTCAATAAAAACTATAAAATTTCATTTTATTTAGATTTATTTTTATAGATTTTATTTTGGTGAGTATACAAATAGAAGAAGAGAAAACTCATCTTCTAGAAGACGAGAATACTCATCTTCTAAAAGAAGGGAATACTCAACTTCAAGAAGAAGAGAATACTCTTCTTCTAGAAGAAGAGTAAACTCATCTTCTAGAAGAAGAGAAAACTCATCTTCTAGAAGATAAGATAGGAACACTTCTAGAGGATACTAGGTAGTCACTTCAAGAAGTGACTTCCTAGTCACATCTAGAAGAGTCTTTGGCAATACCTTACTGTTTATCGTAAAAAAATTGTTTTAAAAAGCACTTGAAAAAATTTTGTGTTAGTTTTAAATTTCAAACTTACATTATTCGCATAAAAATTATTGTACAATAACTCACAATCTACTCTCATATAATTGAAAACGTTTTAAATAC
>NW_025809038.1:0-3443 GCF_022045245.1 Lucilia cuprina
TTGTAGGTTGTAGAGAAATCGAACTCGAATTGAGGAAATTAAAAGCTTAAGCCCTGAAAAAAAGAATATAGGATATATATATAATAGATTATTCGGGTAAAATATATATAAAAAAAAAAAAAATTTATAAAAAAATATTGTGATTCGCTCAAGTTAGTAGTTTTTTTGTATGTGTTTAGAAGTAAGATATAGATTAAGTTATTGTTTTTATCTAATAAATATGTATAAGTTGAAGTGAAATATTTACTCGTAATGTTGGCTTAATCAGTTAATGGTAATGGCGATGATAGACTGGTAAGTTGTTAAAAGGGTCAGGCGGATTTTGGGTCGCTGCAAAGAGAAGGCTGTGGATCCCTCAGCGACAAGGTTGGGAGGGCAGATGCGGAGAATAACATCCATCTCTGTAAAGAAGAATATGATTAATGTGGTTCAGATTATGTAAGTTTTGTTTGTGTTTTGAATACCTTTTTGTTTTGTGTAGAATACGAGTTTGGCGAGAAAGGGTTGGAACCTCCTGAGGTCAGTCATGCCAGTTAGTCGGAAACCTCGCCTTACAACCGGTTCGTAACACTGGATGCTGTTGCACACTCAACAGATGACATCTCATCTTAATGGTTGTAAACGAAAGTGATGTTTTACATCTTCGACCTTCATCTTTTAGTCAATAAGACCGGTTTTATTAAAAATACCAGCTGGTTCTTAAGGGGATTGCAGGGCCACAAGGCCTGCGAGTGCACCCGCTAAATAGCGAGGAACTCACTTAACCTTACGTTAGTAGAAAGAACATTGCATTTCAGTGTGAAAATCATAATTTGGCGTAAAATACAGCGAATTAACAAGCAAGAGTTCCAGACTTTTACCTACATAACCACTGACTATTCAATAGCTACTACATACTGATTACATTATTTTTACTACTCTTATAATGACTTACATATAATCGGATAAGTATGTTCTTTATTTTGACTCTAATCGCTCTATTTGCATATTTTATTGAATATCGTGCTAGCAAATATACACACACAAAAAGAATATATATCTGTGAAAATAATCCCAGTAGTTCGGTCGGAAAATCCCGAACTAGCTATTTAACCTACTATTTAAAGTTACTCCTAGATTCCGAGCGTCCAGGTACATAGCGATTTTAATATGCTTGTCCTATGAGAAAGTCAATGGTCACTCTACAGATTACAAAGAGACAGCAAAAAGCTAAAGTTTGTTTGCTAATTGTCCACAAATTCTCCCGCTCACCCTCGTATACAAAGAGTATGAAATGGAAACTAAGCAGCAGTATTGTGCGTAAGACATCGAATTAACGAACAAGAAGTACAGGTTCGTATTCTGTGTGAAATTGTTTGGTTTTTAAAACAAAACAACTTTTTAACTCATTATTTGTATTCACTTATATAAGTAGTGATTTATAAGCGAATGTAAACTTTATCATATAAAGAACATTTTCTAAGAAGACTTTATATGGTAGCTAAATAATTATTAGTTTTACATGAATAGATGGACATGACTAAATCAATTCATATAAGTGTGAAGAGTCCACTATTGAACCTTTAGGTCTTTATGCATCAATGCATATTAGTCTACCTACTATGGTGATATAGGGTATAAACAACAATGAACCTGAAATTTAAGAATAAAATAACACAAATGTTAATTTTACTCTACAAAGTTTTTTTTTAGAAATATACACATTTCTTTTTTTCAAACTCGTCTACATTTTTTTTTCACCAAATAAGAAAAGTTTTTAAACATACCAGTATTAAAAAAATAGTATCAGTACTTGGAAAACTCATAAATTGTTAGGATATAAATTTTTTTGGGCTCTTTGTTTATTTTCTGTTCCATACATACTACACTTTCATTTGTGTTTGGCTTGTTAACATTGAAATAATGTTTGAGCTCTTATAAAACAGATTTCCTTCTTTTGTCTAATAATTAACCATAAACTAAATAAAAATCTCACTAAAGCAACTTGTTACGAGCTCTAAAACTTTTTAACATTACATTATTGAAAAAGTTTCCTTTTGTTTAACAAAAAAAGCCTATACCCCGCCCGTTAAGCAACCACCTTAGTTTTGGTTTGTAATTCATAGAGAAACAAAATTGTTGAGCCTTTTGGACTGATTTTCTTTACATGTTTGAAAGCTATTTTTTTGCCAATCCCTTAGATTTTATGATTATTTTAAAGTCTTTTTTTCTCCCTCCAATATTAATAATGCTATTTAACATGCAAAAACTACTAAAGCATACCAAATACTTATAATATTATATTGAAAATTACGTTGAAACTCATACACACATATAACGTGTTCATTTTTGTTTTCAGTGTTATTTAGGTTTTTTTTTTTTGTAATAAAAATTGTGTAATGAGCTTTTTCTATACAAATTTCTTCATGTAAATAAACTTATGAATAGAACAAATAAAAATGCATGTAATATAAACTAGTGTGTATATGTAAGTATATTTATGTATGAGGTTTGTGCCATTTATGACGTATGAGTACTTTTCTATTCACTCAACACTCATACCGTCTGCACTAGTTTACGTCAACCGAATAATAGCCAATACATGAAAGTACTCTTGTGTACGTGTATGTACTATTGTATTTATAAAATATTTAATATTTATTTATGTTTTTGTTAGTTAAAATTTTGTAAAAATCTGCAAAAATTAAATATAAAAGCATATTTATATTATTTATTATTTTTGTATGCATATTTTTAAAAGAGTAAGAAAAAAATAAAAATCATGTTTATATTTTCAAATATTTTATATATATATATATGTATATATTTTTTTTGCATTTGAATGAGTTGATTTATTTGTTGCACTAAATAAATTTGTTAACACGAAATGATTTATTTTTCATGTCTTATTTAGCGTATAAAACAAATATGTATTATGATGTTGTTGTTGTTTAAAATTTAGTTTTTGAAATTATTTACGAAAATACAATACTACTTTATAGATATTTATAAAAATTAAAATATACAAATTTAGAATATTTGACAGAAGCAATATTATTATTTGGTTCTCGAATGTATTAACATATTCTATTGAAAATTTGAAAATTAATATATATATATACATATGTATTTACATTAAGCTGACCTGTGGAACCTTCTCCACCACCTTCTCCGATCTACCGGAATTTTTTAACACTAAAGCCCTATTACAGTTGTCAAATTAAGAGTATTTTGAGAAATTATCTTTCAAATTATGGACACACATACGACCCGATTGGTGTAGGAAAACGTGTATTACCCTTCCCACTATATTGATGTAGAACTATAAAATAACAAAGCATGTGGCTAGTGCCTGCTTCAAAAAAGACACAGATATTTAACTATATACTTTTTTTCGCGCAAACAAGTCGGAGCTCTAAGTTTTATCTAGTATGTGCATACTTTAATATTTTAATATTGTTTTT
>NW_025809039.1:0-2064 GCF_022045245.1 Lucilia cuprina
GTTCTAGTTCTGTTCTAGTTCTGTTCTAGTTCTGTTCTAGTTCTGTTCTAGTTCTGTTCTAGTTCTGTTCTAGTTCTATTCTAGTTCTGTTCTAGTTCTGTTCTAATTATTATCTAATTCTTTTTTATTTCTGTTCTACTTTAGTTCTAGTTCTGTTCTGTTCTAGTTGTGTTCTAGTTCTGTTCTAGTTCTGTTCTAGTTCTGTTTTAGTTCTATTCTAGTTCTGTTCTAGTTCTGTTCTAATTATTATCTAATTCTTTTTTATTTCTGTTCTACTTTAGTTCTAGCTATACTTTATTTCCCTATGGAAACAGTGTATTTTACTTATAGAATATAGTTTTTTTTTGCACATAAAGTAGCTTTTGCTATTGTATATTAAACTAGATTAAATATTCTTTGTATATATTTGGCGATTTGTTAACAAAATGTATTCAAAAAACAAACCTATTAAATATTTAACAGATTTAACAATATGACTCTTAAAAGTAGGCAATATGTTTTTCAAAAAGATAATAGCACAAAGCGGGTAAAAGAGAGATTAATAAAAATGTTTATAATTTTTCTTTTATAAATTTATTAAGGATTTAAATCAAATGTCCTGACTGTCTGTCTGCATGTGCATAAAAAAAATAATTTGAAGTCAAATTTTGGACTTAAATACAAATATATTTTTATAATTAATAAACAAAATAATACACATATTACTTAACTGATTGAGAGAAAAAAACAAATAAAATATTTACAAAGGATATTTTAAAACTAAAATAAACTTAATTGTATAAAGGCAAGAATATAAAATCATTTGGTTAAATCCGATAATCTTAAAACTAAACCACCTCTAACCTTTATATAAAATACTAAAACTTAAATTCTATTAAATTATTATAAAAAAAAAAACAGTCACTAGAATTTCAAAAATGTATAATATTCTATTTACAATCAAACTACAAACTTTTTCTATTTACGAAAAATTATTTTAAGCAACCGTATAACCGGTGCCTCAAATACCACCGATATGAAAAAGGCCACTATAAAAGAGACCACCGCATTTCCCAGAAATATGATCAATATAAAAACATTACTCAGATGAATAGTGCCATCCATGCGATAGGCTGTGATTAGCATTATAACGGGATGTATTAGATAGGTGCAATAAGTGAGACGTGATAAGGGCCATAGGCAGCGGTAGGACAATATGCGATTCATGGTGGGTGAAAGATTCCAACAGCAGGATAAAACCACCCAAATTAAACCGAAGCCAAAAGCTGAAATAAAGAAAATTTTCTAAGGGAACATCTTACACAAAAATTACCTTTCTTACCTGTATGACCTATGCTCACATAAAATGCAGTGGTCACCTCATTTAGTTCCCCTTGCCACACCCCAAATATTATCACTATAATCAAGCCCATACTCAAAAACCATAGTAAATTATTTACCCTTTGTGATATTTTAGGGGGAGAGCGTACCTTGAATATTATATAGCCCGCTAACATACCTGTAAAGAAACAAAAAATCTTGATTTATTACATTCTTGAATAAATACATTCTCACTTCTCTAACTGACCCATTATATAGGGACCCACTCTTTGCCATGGCTTGTCGTAGAGAAAATCAAATGATTCAAAGGGTTTCGACACTTTGTGCGTATAGTGATAGCGAAGAGATATTAATCCAGATACACCCCAGGAAGAAACCAAAAAGGTACATATAGTCAGGACCATGGTTTTGAAATATCTAGAAAAATAACAACAGATATAATATAGAAAATATCTAGAACAGAACTAGAACAGTACTAGAATAAAACTAGAACAGAACTAGAATAGAACTAGAACAGAACTAGAACAGTACTAGAATATAACTAGAACAGAACTAGAACAAAACTAGAACAGAACTAGAACAGAACTAGAACAGAGCTAGAACAGAACTACAACAGAACTAGAGCAGAACTAGAACTAGAACTAGAACAGAACAGAACTAGAACTAGAACTAGAACAAGAACTAGAACTAGAACAGAACAGAACAGAACAGAACTAGAACTAGAACTAGAACTAGAACTAGAAC
>NW_025809040.1:0-1412 GCF_022045245.1 Lucilia cuprina
ACAGAACTAGAACAGAACTAGAACAGAACTAGAACAGAACTAGAACAGAACTAGAACAGAACTAGAACAGAACTAGAACAGAACTAGAACAAAACTAGAACATAACTAAAATAGAACTTGAACGGAACTATAACTATTCAATCCCATAGTACACTTTTGCAAACCAACAACTCACCATTGACGATTATGAAATCGTAATTGCTTTAAAATCATTTTACAGCTTTATACATATACATATGTACATATACTACATATATGTATGTACGTATGTGCATCCTTAGCATCCTTGAAACGACTATACATTTACTCACACCTTGCTATCCTATTTATGTGCATGTATGTTCTGTAGTTGAAGGGTAGTTTACTTTTCAGTTTAGCTAGTGGCTAGTGGTTAGATATATTTTTCCATGTATTCTCTGCCATAAACCACAAAACGATTGATTGAAAATTCTCGGTCAATAAATTTTGATTGCAAAATAGAAAGAGATGAAAAAAAATGGCAAAATGACTCAAGCAAAACATGTTAAAGAGTGAACTAAACATGGTTTATTTTATACACATTCTTGTTTCAGGTGAATGCGTGAAATGGTACCTTTTGTATGTATTTCCGAAAGAATAAAACGTAAAAGTGTATGTTTCAGCTAACCACAGCAAAAACTTTAACAAGGACATACATAGCAACAGGATTAATAATTTCAACGTACATAGCATTCATTTAACTAAATTGTAATATTTTAACAATACTACATTGATTTTAAACGTTTTTATTCATAACAAATTGAAAATAATTTTTTTTCCCAACAAATCTTTAAAAAAAAATCCCTGCAACATAATAAATATGATTATAAATTTAATGCCATAATAAAAATTCCTTTCTTATATAATTTACTATATTTGCTGCCAGATTAAGGACACCGTTAGCAATAGTTTTTGGCACTTACTTTTGTCGGTTTCTTTCCCCGTAAAAGTTTATATTTTTTGCAGAAATTTCCCTTACTGTGTTTATTTTCCTCTTTGTATATATAATAAAAATATAAAATTTTATACATAATTTTTTTGTTGTATATAATATTCTAAACCACAAAATTTTGTTATACACTCTATTATAATGTCATATTTTATTTAAATTATTTTCACTATTCAACATTTTTGTTTTTTGGCAAATTTTCAACTCACCGTTACAGAGTTATATTTTTATACAGTTTTCAAAACGAAAAGGAGCAAATGGTTAAATACAAATACAGTCAAGAAAAAAAGATAGAAAGGCCTTTCTTAAATAGAGGAATTTAGTTCTATTTCAGTTTTAGTTCTGCTATAGTTCTGTTCTAGTTCTGTTCTAGTTCTGTTCTAGTTCTGTTCTAGTTCTGTTCTAGTTCTGTTCTAGTTCTGTTCTAGTTCTGTTCTAGTTCTGT
>NW_025809041.1:0-2303 GCF_022045245.1 Lucilia cuprina
GTCTTGTCTATAGTCCAGACTATAGTCTTGTCTATAGTCCAGACTGTAGTCTTGTCTATAGTCCAGACTATAGTCTTGTCTATAGTCCAGACTATAGTCTTGTCTATAGTCCAGACTATAGTCTTGTCTATAGTCCAGACTATAGTCTGGTGTATAGTTCAGATTATAGTCTTGTCTATAGTCTTCTGTATTATCCAGACTATAGTCTTGTCTATAGTGTGACAGTATAATGGATTTAGTTTTGTTATAAAATAGTTTCACTCTAAGAAGTTCTGTAAATGCTGTGTATAACTGTCTTTAAAAATTTTTTAAAGAATATTTAATAATTTTCTTTTAAAAAATGAGTATCAAATATATTTTTAAATTTTCTTAAGAATTTCATTTTAAATAAAAACTTTTTTTATTTTTGGATAACATCTGGTTTAGTAAAATTTGTATGATATCTTTTGCAGATTTCAACGCATACCAGTTTGGGTGGTTGTATTGTCCTGGTAACACTTTTCCATTTCTTTACTTTAACAAATTTCTTTTGGATGTTAGTTGAAGGTAAGTTTACGTTTGCAAATAAATAACTTTTCTTTATGTTACTTTTGAAGTAGCTTTTCTTAAGTATCAATAAAAGAATATTTTGTAGTTTTAAACTTTAGTTCTCATAGCGTCTAGAAAGGAATAAAGGATATTATCATAATGGTTTCTGTATTATTGTTATTTGGGCTATTTGTGGGTGTTTTATAACTTACAAGTATTTTGATTATTAACACATTGCATACTAGTATTATGGTTGTAAATAAAGTTTTGTTATAAAATAGTTTAGGTTTTTTATATATTCTTGTTTTTACACAAAAGTTTTATGAACTTTTAAGTACGTACAAGTCATAAAATATTTATAACAGGGAAATATTTTATTCTTAAATGTTGAATAGTGGAATCAATTAAATATTAATAAAAGTTTGAAGGCGTTTTATAAAGGTATTTTAAGAAGTAATAAAGGAAAATTTTTAAGGAAATTTCTTGGTAAGGATAACATGAAGAAAGTAATATATTGGCTTGACGACCCAACTTTAAAGTTGGTTCGGAAACGTATAAAACAATGTTTCATCTCGTAAACATATGTTAAGTACGAAAAAGTTGGACCTCTTAACCATTTACTTTGTCAAGTATATTTCAAATGAATTACAAACTTCCTTTATAAACCCTTATTTTCATGATAGGGACAGGGTAATTAAAACCCAGGTACAACAACACCCTTATCATCGACAGCCATTAATAATAAAACTCTAATACAAAATATTAAAAAAAAAATTCGCACAAAATTTAAAAAAAAGGAACGAAACACATTTATATGAATATATTTTTATCCTGAAGCCAGATTTTAAAACAATAATACATATATAACTGAGTTTATTTATAAAAATAATATATTTTTTTATTTTCTTTTCATTCTTCTTCAAACTCTTTTGAAATTAAATTTCCATTGAAAAAAATCACATTGAAAACAATGGCTGCTGATGTGTGTTTTCTAAAAAAAAAAAAACAAACTCAGGACTTTATCTGTACATATTGGTGGTGAAAACCTTTTCGGGTGATAATATCAGATTTAATGTATATGCCTTGATTGGTTGGGGTAAGTAGTTATTATAAATATATGTATTATTTTCCTTAATTATAATTTAAAACAGTTAATGAAAACAGACACTGAATATTTTTTTTAAATCAGCACAACTTACAAACCACCGGCTTAAGTGAAATAAATATAAAATTAATGAGAAACAAAATATAAAATGCAAAAGAAAAAAAAAGGAAATATGAAAATAATAATGATATCCTTAAGGTTACTATTGCTACTGCTATTAAGGGTCTACTTACTTATTTTTATGTTTTTAATTGCTTTACATAAACATTAACAAATGAAAATATATATAATGAAAACAACAATACTTTTATAATACACTTTGTTGTTATTGTTGTTTTATTAAAAATTCATCTCTTGTTATGTGCGTGTTTGGTTAATACAGCACTTATTCTAAAATCTCTTATTAGCAGAGAAGCCAAAAAGTATGCTTTAAAAAGGGTGTAGCAGGCATTTGGGAAAAATATGCTACAAAAGTCATGGTTTTTAAATGTTACTTATTAACTCATTTCCATCTCTTTAAAATTATGTAACAAAACTCCGCACAAACAAACTAACTAACAAACAAGTCTATAGTCTAGTCTATAGTCTAGTCTATAGTCTAGTCTATAGTCTAGTCTATAGTCTAGTCTATAGTCTAGTCTATAGTTTAGTCTATAGTCTAGTCTATAGT
>NW_025809042.1:0-1595 GCF_022045245.1 Lucilia cuprina
CAGAACTAGAACAGAACTAGAACAGAACTAGAACAGAACTAGAACAGAACTAGAACAGAACTAGAACAGAACTAGAACAGAACTAGAACATAACTAGAACTAGAACTAAAGAAGAACTCAACTAGAACTCAACTAGAACTGAACTAGAACTCAACTGGAACTGAACTAGAATTGATGTGAGTAATGGAATTCTCAGCATGTTTAGGAACTAACCCAAAATATTGACTAAATGCAGTAGCGCCTATTTATATATAAAATGGCAACAAAACGTATTTAATAAATTTTTTGTATTTATTGTTTTGTATTTATATAAATCCATAAATAATTAATTCATTTTTTTAATACTCCCTAACAAACATATATTATAATTGTAGGTATTTATTTAGTAATATACATATTTCTATAATTAATAAATTATCAACTCTTTTGTGTACAAAAATTTTTTGTACATTTATTGCTGTTATTATTGTTCGCTGCTGCTAATTCCCAAAATACTATGTGACATAATTATGATTAAAATCAGTTGGAAAAAAGATTGCATATTTTTAGAATTTAAAACAAATGGTAAAAAAAGGTACATTGAATGTATTTACGGACCCTATTTCAATTTCAACTTTTTTAAATACATTTTGTTATAAAATTTTTCTAATTATGTCCATTTAATATCTTTCACATAAAACCAACTCATCTTTCTTCCACTCTGTTTCTACCCTGTCAAAAGTTATCAAAAGAAAAGTAGTAAAAATCTCTTTTTATAACAACATTTTTAGTGACATTTCTTTATGTGACTTAAATGAAATAGAGTTTAATAAGTTTTTATCTGCCAAAAATAATGAAAAGAAAATAAAATAATAAAAAATATATACGAGGACATACATACAAAAAAAAAACAACATCAACAACTCTTGCACAAAATCTATAAAAAGTTGTCCATAAAAAGTTTATGTAGCAAAAATATTGCAATTTGTATTGATATTTCTTATTTTAGAAATACTAAACATCCACACAAACATAATTTAGAAGTTTCATATATTGTTTCTATACTTTTCTTGTAATACTTATATGCGTCTTTTGAAACCAAGTCAGACATATTTATAAGTGAAAAGATACAAAACATACTCAGCTATAAAATAATAATTTTTCAGATAAGTGTTGTGTAAAAAAATAAGAATATAAAACAAAACTTCTGTGAGTGGTATTGATTAAGGTGGCAAAATTATTATGGATTGTAGTCGAAGTCGGTTCGGACTATAAACCAATCTGCCAATTGCTTGAGCAAAAATAAAACTCCAAACAATAGGTAATGTACGCCATATTAGAATTGAACTAGAACTGAACTAGAACTTGAACTGAAATCGAAGAGAACTAGAACAGATCTGGAACAGAGCTAGAACGTAACTAGAAAAGAACTAGAACATAACTAGAACAGAACTAGAACAGAACTAGAAAAGAACTAGAACAGAACTAGAACTGAACTAGAACAGAACAAGAACTAGAACAGAACTAGAACAGAACTAGAACAAAACTAGAACAGAACTAGAACAGAACTAGAACAGAACTAGAACAGAACTAGAACAGAACTAGAACAGAACTAG
>NW_025809043.1:0-1738 GCF_022045245.1 Lucilia cuprina
GAACTAGAACAGAACTAGAACAGAACTAGAACAGAACTAGAACAGAACTAGAACAGAACTAGAACAGAACTAGAACAGAACTAGAACAGAACTAAAACATAAATAAAACAGAACTAAAATAGAACTAGAATTGTAATGGAACTAAAACAGAACTTATGCCGAAATCAGTTTAAATTCGTAACTTTCTATTTTTATAGAAAATATTAAATTTACTTTAATTTGTGATATGGAAAAAAACATAGATTTAATATTAAGCGTTAGTTGTATTTTTTTGTTAAATATACACAATTGTTTAATGACAATAACGACCTTGTACTTGTTTTCGTTCTAATGTGATTAAAAAAATATTTAGGTAATTTTTCACCACTATAGTGAAGAGGGTATTATTCGTTTGTGCTGATGTTTGCAACACCCATAAATATTCGTCTTAAATCCTTAGTATACTTTTTTGGTTCACATCACCTAATCTCATCAGCTAATTTTGAGAAATTAAACACACGCTATTCCTTCGATCCAAAGACGAACTCTATTAAAAATGTTTAAAATCGGTCGCTTTGCTAAATCCTGTACAAACGAACCACCTAAATTGGGCTTCATGTTAAATGGTCTAGTATGTCAACAAAATTTTACAAAACTTAGTTGTGTAGGCGTTTAAACTACACTGGAGATTTTTGTAATGATTGGGCCTGATTTGACCAAAGACCCAATACCTACCACACCGACCCCCTTCAGAAATTGACATGCTGGTCAGAATATGGTTAAAAACCTTAAAAAAGCGATGAAATTTTACATAAATATATTTTATACACATTTTTAAAATAGTTATTGGTGTAGGGTATCATATGGTCTGTCGTTCTCGACTATACAATCATAATTGTTAAATAATGAAAGAGGTAACATGATGTATGATAAATTTTATTCAAGGATTTGCTACTCATACGTGTGACATATATTTGTTTGAAATGTAATTGCATACATACACATATACATAAATATATATATGTATATGTGCATGAGTGCTTCACCCATGAGTAAATACTCTTACAAAAGTGTTGCTGTAATACTTAAGAAATCTGAAATATAGCAATTTGTTATATATTAATGCTAAAGAAATCTAAAAAAAATTAAAATAAAAATTTTAAACAGTTATTTACACATATACGTACATATTAAAAAAAATACTAAAAATGCAAACATTTATTTAATTCGAACATTTTTTAATCTCAATTAATTCTGTTTCTTTTTCCTCGATCTTTGTTTTCACAATATTTGGTCAACATAAACATTAAACGAACATACAAACATACCGTGTTGCACACTTTGTTAATTTAAAAAAAAAAAAAAAAAAAACGGTTGGCTGAAATGCCTCAGAACATCCTTGCCGACATATAATATGGCTTTTTTATGGAAATTTCATATGCGCCAATAAAGTCTCTGGCAAATGATGTCATATTCATCATCCACATCACCATCGTCGTCATGTGTCTGACAAATTTAAACAGTCATTGTAAACAGAAGTCTGTATACGAATGTGTGATATGCAGAAAACGTCAGAAATATATACGTACATATGTATGTATTTCTTTGCTAAAAGGACAAACACGTACAAACAATTGTATAGGTTTGCATGTTTGTATTATGATATGTATGTATGAGAGTATGTGAGTGTTTCATTTTAAACCAATAATAAAATGTACATTGCAAAAATTAAGTGTCCCAAAAATTGAAATGTTTCAAC
>NW_025809044.1:0-1365 GCF_022045245.1 Lucilia cuprina
AACTAGAACTGAACTAGAACTGAACTAGAACTGAACTAGAACTGAACTAGAACTGAACTAGAACTGAACTAGAACTGAACTAGTACTGAACTAGAACTGAACTGGAACTGAGCTATAACTGAACTTGAACTGAACTAGAACTGAACTATAACTGTACTAAAAATGAACTATAACTGAACCAGAAATGAACTAGAACTGAACTGTTTTATAAATTTCACAACGTCTATACAAAGCTGTTCATTACCTTAACCACTGTTCGCATAGACTTTTGTTACAGTCACAAACAAAGAATCCAGTTCACACACACATGTTAACAGCAAAAAAGTAACTGTCTTTGTGTGTTTATAAGCCAGGAAGAAAAACAAAAAAAACACGCAACAATGACATTCATTTAGCTGTAGTTTATAAAGTTTTATAGGGTACATTAAGAGTACATAAACAAAAGGACTACAACACAGGCCATAGAAAATGTAGACCTTCTCCTGATGTTGCTGTTGTTGTTGTTGTTTTTGTTCTTGATGTCCTGGTACATTGTACAAGGATAGATAAGTTTAAATGTTGTAAACAAAATCACAGAATAGCATCAAAATAACGAAAGAAAGAAAACAAAAGTATTCAAACATACATTTTTTCTATGGTACATAACATCCTGTTTAAATGAGAATAAAGAATTGTATGAAAAAGAAAACTAGAACAAGAAAAGAATCAAAGATTTGTGACAGTTTCCGGTATGTAACACATAATCCAGTACACCCATAACATTCATGTGCAGACATGCATACATCAATACTTACACAGAGTCCCAAACATACATATGTATATTCTTGGAAAAATATTTTCTATAAAAATACACTTTTAATAAAATCTAATAGAGTGAATTCTCTTGTATGGATAAACTAAATACCAAACTAGAAAAGAGAGATTGATTTAACAACATAAAAAACATGCAATAAAAGTAAGATAAAATTAAACTTTTAGCAACATTATTAAACTTTTTGTTTATTTTCTCCAGTTGTTTTGCTCTCCTTTGCCATTCGTCCATTTCTCAATAAAACCTAATTGTAGAAGACTATAATTTTGTTCTTATTTTTCCTTTTTTGTTTTGATTGTAGTCTCAGAATGAAATCTTCTCCTCCTTTTTCTTGTTTAAGTTCACAAGATTTGATTAACATACAAACATTCATTTTGAACATATTTATACTTGTAAAGGACGGGACAATACACTATTCCTAGATTGTCTTTCATACATGTGTTTGGTAGTTTTCTTAGTTTCAAAGTTTTTCACAGAAAAAGTTTTTAATATGAAAACGATGCATTTGTTTAACAACTGTTCAAAACAACTTTTTAAATATAAAAATGGGCAAA